>NC_090400.1:53667662-53961940 GCF_036365525.1 Heterodontus francisci
GACAGAGAGTGGACAAAGTCTGCAAAAAGGTGAGACAGTTCTGCCAAGAAGGTTGGCCAGGATATATGTCAAATAACCCAATCCTGAGAAAGTATTATGAGCAACAAAGCCATCTTACTATTGTTGATGACTTACTAGTCTACTATGAAAGACTAGTTATTCTTAGGGCTTTAAGATTAGACGTCTTAGAGAAACTACACCAAGGGCACTTAGGAGTCACCAAGTGTCAAGCAAGAGCTAGGAACTCAATATGGTGGCCAGGAGTTTCCAGGAGACTGGAAACATGATCTCCAATTGCATTAAACGTGCTACTATCAGACAGGACTCTAAAGAGCCACTGGTGTCGTCTTCGTTTCTGTCCAGGCCATGGGAGCACCTAGGAATGGACCTGTTTGAATATAAAGGGAATATTTTCCTCATTGTCGTTGATTATTACTCTAGATGGGTTGAAGTCAAACCAATACATGGCCACAATTCTGAACCAGAATAAAATCACTGAAAGAGATTTTTGCCACCCATGGCATTCCAGACCTGGTGATCTCTAATAATGGTCCACAATTCACAAATGAGGCCTTCCAGCAGTTTGCAGAAACGTCTGGGTTTGCCCATTGTACAAGTTCACCCAGGTACCCCCAGGCAATGGAGAAGCAGAGAGAGATGTTCGAACCATGAAAATGCTACTAAAAAAGAATGAGAATTTTCAGCTGGCACTATTAAACTACTGATCAACACCACTCCAGAATGGGCCGGCTCCGTGTGAATTGCTAATGGGTAGGAGGTTGAGGACACAACTATCCACACTCCCAAGCACCCTTCAGCCACGAGTCGGTGCTGAGGACTTGGAAAGCATGAGGGAGAGAGAAGAGATCGAAAGATCATCTAAAATGGAGAATCATGATAAGCATTACAGAGCAAAGAAACAAACAGACCTACGACTGGAGATTTGGTTTGGATTAAAGACCAGGGTCAATATGGGGAAGTGATGGAGAAATCTCCATATCCTTGGTCACACATCGTCCAGACAGACCAGGGACTGATAAGGAGAAATAGAAGATCTTTGGTCCTGGCACATCCGATAAAGAATTAATGAAGGATTAAGAGAATCAGCTCCAGAGAGAGCTGATGAACCAGTGACACAACCAGCAACAGATCACCCAGACGACTGTGAAGGCAGAGAACATGAGTCATCCAATAGTTCCACTCACCCGCAGGAAAGTGAGGAAGAAGAACTGAAAGACTCAATACCCCAAACAGTGAAAGAACACGCTATGGCAGAGTCGTGAGAACTCCACAGCATTACAGACCTGATGAATGACGTCAAAGACTTGGAGGGAGATGTAGTATAAGGTACGTAAATTGTTGCTGAGTAGATTATGCACATAATCACAGGATCATTAAGCATCATCACAGGATGCGATGTCATGAGTCTACTTCGTGCTGCTCAGAGTGTTCATGTAGATACCTTAGTAAGAAGACCCCTGTAAATAAACTTCTGTTACTTTGACCTAGAGACTGCTTTCCTCATTCAATACCAGTAACTCACTGACAAGATAGTACAATAATGACCAGATAATCTGTTTTATCCAGTAATGCTGATTGAGGGATAAGTCGAAGCAGACTATATAGGGTCTAGTCACTTCACTCAAACACCTTGGATCACTTTGCCCACAGAAAATTACATTGACTGTTGCCTTGTAGTGTTGGGAATGCATGCCTTGTAATAATATAGGCAAGAGGCTGCAGTCCTGTGCCTATACGCCAAAGATGGATTCATCATGCAGTCAAAAGCTTGAAGATTTATTAATGATTAAATGTTACACACACTCAAGACCAACACCCGAAGTTACAAAGGAAGGTTTGCCGCAGAAGATACGGCTCAATCTTTCCGATGCATTCCATCTTTATCTCCCAGCCTATGGCTATGATGTTACACCATTTATATAGTTTGTAGCTGCAGTGATCCAAGAGGCATTTGCATTCCGTAAGCCTTTTACACGCTCTCAATATCTTTTCTCATGTCTTTTTGATCTTGAGATCTGCAGAAAACATCAGTGTTTTAGAGTCAGCGGGAGACAAAAAGGGGTCACGCCACCAATGCAACAGTATTCAGTCTTCATTTTAGAGAGAGAAAGCAAATCTACATGTAAACATGCATCAACCTGACTTCTTGCACAGATACTGTACCATTAGTTGGCTTTTGCAGTCTTTAATTCTCAAATTTAACTGCACAATATAAAATAGAACCTAATAAGAAATCCTTCTGTGTAAAACGGTTGTCTTTACTATTTCTCAATCTTAATCCCTTAACAGTAGGCAAAAACAGCAGCCATTTTACACACCACACATATTCCACAGTCAGCAATGGGGTTTTAAATTTTTGGGATGATGACTGTTTGTTATGACACCTCCCTGCTCTTCCTTCAGTGGTGCTGTGGGATTTTTTGGCAGCAATCTGAGCTGCTTGAACAGGCAGACAGAGCCTCAGTTTAGAATCACATCTGAAAGAAGGCACCTCTGGTAGTGCAGCACTCTCTGAGTACTGCACTGGGAGTGTCAGCCTAGCTTTTGTGCTTAAGCCTCTGGAGTGGAATTTGAACCCACAATCTTCTGACGCAGAGACAAGAGTGCTACCCATTGATCTGTTGGAACAGGCTTTTCCTAAGCTATTTATTATTATAATTATTT
Source organism: Heterodontus francisci (assembly GCF_036365525.1). Taxonomy (NCBI): domain Eukaryota; kingdom Metazoa; phylum Chordata; class Chondrichthyes; order Heterodontiformes; family Heterodontidae; genus Heterodontus; species Heterodontus francisci. The sequence continues at coordinate 53,670,348 of NC_090400.1, forward strand.
GGGCAGCACAAATGTAGCAATTTTAATTTGGTTCATTCCTCAGTTACTGGTCAAAGCTGGTCTTCACTATGGGGCAGCACTGAGCAATTCCACATTCTAACCTCTTTGGGTAAAGACATTTCTCCTGAATTCATTATTAGATTCATCAGTAACTATCTTATATTTATGGCCCCTAGTTTTGAACTCACCCCACAAATGGAAACATCTTTTCTGCTCCTAATGTATTGAACACCTTCATAATTTTAGCTATGTCTGTTAGGTGAAGCCCTTCCCTGCCCCCCTCAGTCTCTTTTCTAGAGAAAAGATCCCCAGCCTGTTCAATCTTTCCTGATGGTTAACAGTTCTACAGAAAGGTGAATTTAACTAGGGGGGTGGGCACTTCCTTGTCAGGTGTTTCACCCACACCCACCCCTACTCCTCCACCTCTGCTGTGTGACTGAAGGGGAGGAAGAAATGACTAAATGTCTGAAAACATAGTTTTCAATCTGCGGAAAAATTCCTATGACCAAGAATCAAAGGTCATGTTATATGAGGACTGGGTGCTACAAGGGGTCAGATCTCTAGAACTTGGGTTCAAAGACTGTCCATGCTGATTGTATGAAAGTCAGCTGCTGTCTGCTGCATTGGACCATGCCAATCCAGTTCCTGGTGAGTTTGTGTCAACAACACAAAACAGGCCTCAATTTGGAGCTAATTTGGGCATCTTGCTGATGAAAGGCAGGGTGGCTGGTGTGTCACACTTTTTCAGTAGGAGGCATGGGGAGGGTGTTGGTCTGAGGTAGAAGCTAAGGCACATTGTTGAGACAATGCTAAGTGGTGTCAGTTGTGGTTCAGTGAGTTGCATTCTTCACTCTCAGCTAGCAGGCTGTGGGTTCAGGCCCAACTCTAAGGACTTAAATACAAAATAAGGGCTGGCACTTTCAGTGCAGTAGTGAGGGAGTGCTGCATTGTTGGAGGTACCCACTTTGAAGTGGTGAACTGAGGCCCTGTCTGTTCTCTTAAGTAGATGTAAAAGATCCCACATTACCATTTTGAAGAAGAGCAGGGGAGACCCCCCCTCGATAGAATTCTTCATCAAGATGGAGAGTGATGTAGTTGATTCTGAGACAAGGATCCTGAATCTTAGTAAAGGAAACTACGAAGGTATGAGGCGCGAGTTGGCCATGACAGATTTGGAAACGTTACTTAAAGGGATGACAGTGGATAGGCAATGGCGAACATTTAAAGAGTGAATGGATGAACTGCAACAATTGTTAATCCCTGTCTGGCGCAAAAGTAAAACGGGAAAGGTAGCCAAACCATGGCTTACAAGGGAAATTAGAGTTAGCATTAGATCCAAGGAAGAGGCATATAAATTCACCAGAAAAAACAATGGACCTGAGGATTGGGAGGAGTTTAGAATTCAGCAAAGGAGGACCAAGGGATTGATTAAGAAGGGGAAAATAAAGTACGAGAGCAAGCTTGCGGGGACCATAAAAACTGAGGAAGGATGTTCTTGCTATAGAGGGAGTGCAGCGAAGATTTACCAGACTGATTCCTGGGATGGCGGGACTGACGTATGAGGAGAGATTGAGTCGGTTAAGATTATATTCTCTGGAGTTCAGAAGAGTGAGGGGGGATCTCATAGAAACCTATAAAAATATAACAGGACTTGACAGGGTAGATGCAGGAAGGATGTTCCCGATGGTGGGGCAGTCCAGAACCAAGGGTCATAGTCTAAGGATACGGGGTAAACCTTTCAGGACTGAGATGAGGAGAAATTTCTTCACCCAGAGAGTGGTGAGCCTGTGGAGTTCGCTACCACAGAAAGCAGTTGAGGCCAAAACATTGTATGTTTTCAAGAAGGAGTAAGATATAGCTCTTGGGTCTAAAGGGATCAAAGGGTATGGGGCGAAAGCCAGAACAGGCTACTGAGTTGATCAGCCATGATCATAATGAATGGCGGAGCAGGCTCAAAGGGCCAAATGGCCTACTCCTGCTCCTGTTTTCTATATTTCTATGTCCTGGGCCAATATTTATTCCTCAACCAACATTGCTAATAAAACAGATTATCTGGTCATAATCACATTGCTGTTTGTGGGAGCTTGCTGTGCACAAGTTGGCTGTTGCATTTTCTAATTACAACAGGGACTACACTTCAAAAGTACTTAATTGGCTGCAAAGTGCTTTGAGATGTCCTGCGGTCGTGATGATGATTGTTAGTTCTTCGCAGACGGAGATCAAGGGAAGAATTAGCTCTATGTATTCTGCCACGCTTGCTGGTGGCTATACAGTCCAATTCTACATCTGCAGGCTCTTGATCGTTAGGGGCACGGGAATTGTTGACCTGGGGGAGCCCGGGCAGAAGCAGCTTCCTTCCGTTTTCCACGTTTCTGTCCTGCAGCTTCGCGTCTTAAAGACTCAAAGCACCAAGTATTCCTGATTATTGAGCATCAGTTGTTCCTGTCAGCAGCTTCCTGCTCCCACGTCCGTTGTTCAATGTCAGCCAAGGAGAATTGTTTCTTCAGCTGGTCCTTGAAATGTTTTCGCAGAACACCTCGATTCTGATTCCCAAGGCACAGTTCTCCATGCAGCCCTGCTTTTGGCATTCTGGTGTCCTCCATGTGTGACACATGCACAGCTGTTGTTGTTAGGGGAATGCTCCTAATGCTGTGTAAATTCAATTTTCTAAGGACTTCTATTTTGTAATGTAGTCCTGCCATTTGATATTCATGATGGAGTGCAAGCAGCATTGATGGAAGTGTTCAAGTAGCTTAATTTGCTTACTGTACAGGACCCAAGATTCTGAGCCATAACAAGAGGATAGTGCTAACAACAGCTCCGTACACCTGGATTTTCGTGGAAATGCGCAAGGAGTGATTGTTCCAGAGCTGGGGTTGTGTAAGGTGCTATAGAAATGCATATTCTTTTCTATCGGGCAGCTGTACAACACCTGACCTAGGAACACATGGAACACTGGGAAAGGGCGCTCTCTAACCACCCTCCAATCAGTGAGCACAAAAGTTTTCTGTCTTCTTAGCTAAATGTGCTACTAGAAAGAGTGTTGGCCAGGGATTTATAAATAGTGTAAGGTCAACATATGGTGAGCTGTGTGTATGTGGGCGTTTCTTCACCAGCGGGGCCAGAGTGCAGCAGTTAAGAAGCTGTGCAGAAGAAGTTTTGTAGCAGATTTGTATGGTAGCTAATTAGCAGAGAATTTTCACGTTAAGTCACAGTGAAGCCCACGTTCTCTGTTTACATCTGCAGCTGCCCACAGGAACTTAAGTAACATAGAAGAACGCCTTATCCTATTAACTGTATGAGTAATTCTTAATAATTATTCATTAAACACTTGTTAGGAATCCGCGTTTAAGAGCAGTAAATGTGGAACATGTTGCAGTACGCAGCCCAATTTACTGGTAAACATGTAAGGTTCTGCCACTATTAATACGACGGTATCTTTCAATCAGAGTAAAACACCTGTCCATAAACTTAAGAACCTTTTCCCCAACACTAACAAATAATTCAACAATTCATTACCTGCCTCACAGAGCCATTGACGTCAAGTCCCAGCCATAGCTCATTGGGAAAGAAAAGACTTGCATTTGTATAGTGCCTTTCACAACCTCAGGATATTCCAAAGCACTTTACAGCCATTGATAGAATTTAGAAGTTAGGACATTGTTGTAATGTAAGAAATGCGGCAGCCAGTTTGTGCACAGCAAGCTCCTATGAATGTGATAATGAGCAGATCATCTGCTTTAGTGATGTCAATTGAGGGGTAAATATTGAGCCAGGGTGAATACCATTGCTCTTCTTCAAAATACTACAATGGGATCTTATACATTCAGCTGAGAGAGCAGATGGGGCCTTGGCTTTATATCGTACCAGAAGAACAGCATCTCTGACAATGCTGCACTAGGAATGTCAGCCTTGATTTTTGTGCTTAGGTCTCTGGACTGGGTCTTGAACACACAATCTTCAGACTCAGAGATAAGAGTGTTACCCACTGAGCCATGGCCAACACCCCCATGTAGGACTGCAACTCTGGTTCCTGTGGTTTGGAATGAGGCCCTGACTGCAGCAAGTAGAGATCAGGCACTCTGTTATGAAGAGGGAAAAGCTAGAGGGCACCACACATCAGGGTTACTCCCAGGAGCTGGAATGGCTCCAGAGACAAGTTGTGGGTTTGGAGATTGAAACCGAATGAGATGAAAAGACTTTTGGGAAAGATGTCGGGATCTTCATTGTCAAACTCTGTAAGAGGTTTTAAGACATTAAACAGAACAGATTTGAGTTCATTTAATTTTATTTTGGCTAAGCATGCAAATTTGGCTCTCCTAATGTGAGTGCCTTAGATATTCAGTCTAGGAAGGTCTCATGTACAATTGCTGGTCTGTATTAAGCTGATACAGAGGTCGTGAGTGTTACAACTGTCCTCAAGGTCCATGAGCTGGGGAGGGAAAGAAAGCCAATATTCCCACTCCTGATTGCTATCTAATGAAATGATGCCTGTTGAAAAGGCATGTGTGGACGTTCTGTGAGGGTAGGGTCAGACTCAGCTGCGATGTTCTCCCACCACAATCCCCCCCTCGCCCCCGGCGCAACTCCCACCACCCACCCTTTTAAGCAACCAGCTGCCACTTGCTAGCTAGGCTCACACATGATAGAAAAATAACCACTTAAACAACCAAAAGGTTGTCAAGACCTACACACTGCACACCAGGTGTGTGTGTGAGTGAGGTTGTGCGTGTGTATATATAGAATTATTGATGATTGGGAGCAAGTAATAACGCTGTAATTTAATCTGAGTTCTTGGATGACAAATTTATGGAAGACATGTGAACCCCTCGATTAAATTACAGCCTTTTACTCCTTCCTTATCATCCATTATTCTTTTTGTAATATATAACATGATCTGGATAAAACCAAAACAGTGTTAATGACAGTTAAACACAGAGCTGAAATTACATGGACTGAATGTCCAGCAGCTAATGTGATATCAGGGTTAACTATTCAGTCACTGCATCAAGTGACTGACAGGAATCCCACGGGTGTGAAAATATAGCGGATATCTGGTCACAAAGCTGAAATAGTCAATGGGGTCTAAGGATGGCACAGGCAACATAGCTCTCATGCAGGGTAATTCAACGGCCTGAATGGGGCTGAAATTAAATGTCAGCTGACAACTGAACGTCCTGAAGGGTCAATTCTCTTACGATTCAAGAAATAGCTCAACAAATTTCTGTGTGATCCATTTTAATCTGGGTGGCAGGTGCGCAGTCAGAGAGATGCAAGGCACCCACTGCAAGTGCTTTTGTGGACTGCAACTTAATTGTCCATGACTTCAAGATCAAAAGGGTGCACATCAGTGCAAACCGGTGTATAATTGGCCTATTAATTAAAATCCCTCCCTTGCTCTCCACCTCTTTTTAGGTTGTATCAGTGGATTTTGTGTTATTATTATTGCAGTGAGTTGGATTCAGTGTCTTAGACTATGGGCATGCCCAGTCCCAATTTCCACTATTGCCTCCCCACCCAAGTAAAAGTGATACTCTCCCCCTTCTCTCCCACACAGCCCCCCTCCCCCTCACCGCCCCCACACACACCCACCTCCTGCATCTTCTGCATCTCACATTAGGTAACTCTCCTCTCTTCTTGCATACCCCCTACTCGACAAGCTTTCTCTCTCTTTTCCTCTATCAGGTCACCCTGCCTTTCCCTGTCACCCCTCGCTTTGTCTCTCCATCAGCCCTAAACCAGGTGCACAAGAGGTTCCCGCTCTTTTCTTCTCTACCCTTCCAACTAAGAGAATCTATTCCCTTTTTCCTTCAACCCCACGCTCCACCAACACCCACCCCCCCCACCCCCACCCCACCCCCTGCATTCCCCTGAGTCCCATTCTCTCACACCTTTCCTCCAGGCCCACTGAAGCAGCATGGAGTGTGAGAGGAAGCTGCTGGCAGGATCAGGAGTACACAGAGTGAAAAATGTTAGCAGTGAAGACTAGGAAGGGCCCAGACTTAGGCCCTGCCCTGTGGCCTTAACCATGACAGAAGCAGTGATCCTGTAATTGGTCTACAAAGATAGAAAACTGGCCAGTGTTTCTGTTCTGTATTTATGTTCGGTAACCTCTCCCCGCCACCTGGAAAGTGCACACCTGTGGACATCGGGTGGGCACAGGATGGTTCGCTGTTGTGATACTCTCATGGCTGAATAGGCTCTCGCCTCAAGAAATGGCCCTTGATTGAGGTCCTGGAAGACCACTGCAGCTGTAATTACACCCTCCAGACAGTGCTGGCACTGCAGGGCCTTTAGTGTGAGGAGAGTGTATTTACAACGTTTACATAGGAAGTTCCCATTATAAATGTGACAATAGGAATTTAGAATGAAAAATAGTTAACAGGAAATGCCTGCAAATGTCAAAAATTTTAGATAGATATAAACAGTATCTATATATTTGTAAAAACCAGACAGCAAACATGAATTGCGAGAACACATTTTAACTGTTTTCCTTTCCCCTTCTGAACCCAAGATGAGATTAGCGTCTCACTGTAGATAAGGAATATGTTATTTCCTTATAAATTGAACTGTGATAAATCCTGATAGCCCTGCTGGTCAAACAGCCTGGTGCATTTTCAAAATCGAGTGCGTGCACGATCAGTTATATCTCCAGACATGCTACAAATGGAAAGATTTTCTCGCCCCCTTTACTAGTTGTCTCCCTCCCGTTGCTGAAAACAGAATCCTATTTTCTGATTTACAGGAAACCTCTGGTATGTCATCTTTTAGATAAGACTTTATACCCAGGCCCCAGCTGCCCTCTCTGGTGGACCTACCAGATCCCACGGCACCATTTCAAAGAGGAGCAAGAGATTCCCCCCAGTGACCTGGCCAATATTTATCCTTCAATCAACATCAAGAAAACAGATTAACTGCTCGTCATCACATTGGCTGCTTGTGGGATCTTGCTGCACATAAATTGGCGGCCATGTTTTTTTACATTACAACAGTGACCACACTTCAGAAGTAATTCATCGGCTGTAAAGCACATTGGGACGGCCTGAGATGGTGAAGGGCGCTATATAAATGCTTATTTCTTTTATTGTGCCCGAGTGGCCATTAATTCATATGCGAGCCTTGGCGGTGAGCGTCAGCAGGCTTTTCCACTGCAGATGCATCACTGCTGAGCCAATAACAGGGGATGAGAAAATCTTGCCATTTTCAGCATGTTTGGAGATCTAACTGAGAGTACACGCACACGAGTTTGAAAATGCACCAGGCTGTTTGACCAGCAGGACTATCAGGATTTATCACAGCTCCATTTATAAGGAAATTTTGGTTATGATACTGAGCTCACAACCCAGATGTTATGTGTTCAAATTCCACCATAGCAATTGTAGAAATAAATCTAGTAATTAGCATCAGGAAAGCTGACCACAAAAACTGCCGGGATATTGTTGCGAACTATTTAGGGTTTTAATGTTGCTCAAGGAGGGGAACCTCTAGATTTGGCCTACATGTAACTCTAGTCCCACACTATGTGGCTGATTCTTAATGACCTGTGAGGTGGCCTAGACAGCCATTTATAGTTGTAAAAACAGCTGCGAAAAGAAGGCCCACCACCATCGCCTCAGGCCAACTAGAGACGTAATAAATATGGCATTTCAAGAGATTTTTTTTGCACACACACAAAAACTCACACAAACTCACACACACAAAAACACACACACACATCTGGTGGGTGTTGCTGGGTAACACTGAAGAGCAAGAACCTTTTGACTGATTGTTCCTTCTTAACCCCAGGGATACTTGAGGTCAATTGTATTTCCCCTCTGCTGGCCACAGGATTCTTGATTCTAAGTAATGCAAGCCGGGATCCCTGATGGTTCTGAGTAACTCAGACCACACAGAACAAGACGATCCCAAGTCCAATTGCAGACCTGTGCTGATTTAGCTGGTCTCAGCTAGGGCTGACATCGTTGACTAGCGCTACTATCATAGAGTCATAAAGTGGGATTTAACCCGGAACCTGCTGGCTCAGAGGCAAGGGTAGGGAAAGGTTGGTTCCTGGTCTGGCAGAGCCTCAATTTCAAAATTTCCCTCCTTCAAATCCCTCCAAGGTTTCATTTTACCCCCTACCTCTGTAACCACATCCAGCTCTACAATCCTCTGAGATCTCAGCGCTCATTAATTCTGGCCTCTTTTCATCTTTGATTTTCAACCCTCCACCATTGGTGGCCGTGCCTTCAGGGGACAAGGCCCTAAGCTCTAGAATTACCTCCCTATCTCTCTCTCCACCTTTAAGACGCTCCTTAAAATCTACCTCATAGACCAAGCTTTTGGTCACCTGCCCTAATTTCTCTTTATGTGACTCAGTGTCAAATTTTGCTTGATGATGCTTCTGTGAAGTGCTTTGGGATGTTTTACTACATTGCAGGCGCTATATAAATGTAAGTTATTATTGTTATTCAGCACCCCATTGGCGAAGGTGTCCCATTAAGAGCCACTTGGAGGAGATACCTGAGGACCTGCACTGCCTGTAGAACCATGTACTAGGAAGGTAGGTGAACTCTTCAGGAGAGGAGAGGAAGGGAAGTTGCTAAAAAGGGGAGAAAGGGAAAAATAAATAACTGAACTATGTTGTAGGGAAGTCCCATTGGCATGTCTGTTGTAGTCTATGATATCACCTCAAACCCTTGAAATAAAAACAGTGCCTTAATCATGCCTCAAAACTTCACATCATTTTGAAGAGTAATGGCTGTTATGTAGACAATTATTCACTGCTCCAGAATGACGTGAACACGATAAGGCACCATACAAAAGAAAGTTTTTTGCACACGCCCAAGATCCCACAAACAGCAAAGAGGTGAATGACCCGAATATTTGAGAGCCACGTGTTGTCCATGCAGTGGCAGTCTTCCCTGCTCTTGAGACAGTACCATGAAATCATTGCTGTCTAACCATTGAACATTTCACTCAAACGATGGCACCTCCAACAATGCTGCACTCCTACACTGGAGTGGCTGTCTGGATAATGAGTTCAAGTTATAGAGTAGGGCATCACCAACTGAGCCAGGTTGACGCTGGCAGGTTGCCCTGCATGGGGACAGATATAAGATTCCTATCTGAAACATTAACTTGTCCCCCTTTCAGATGTTGACGTCCTGTTTTTAATCTTCAATTTCCAGTCTCTGTGCTTTATTCTTCTGTCTTTACGATGTATTACTGCCTGGAAACACACTCAAAACTCTGTTGTTCTGTGTGTCATTCACCTGCAGATAGATATTATTCATTGCTGTCTCTGGCCAGGATGTTCCCATTGAATGGATTTTGTAATTAATTTTGATTTGCTTTGTATATTTTATTATTTAAATCTGTAAAGTTATGGATTTTTTCCTTAATTGAATGAGCACAATTTCCTTTGTTGAGAGCATTGTGCAGTGTTTGATAGTTTGGTCACGGTGACACTTCGAGCTAACAAGCCTGTTTACTGTAAAACACGCGGTGTCTTGAATCCTCTTTGAAGGCAACATATTGGATTATGTTACAAGAAAATGTTATGCAAAAATGCAGTTAATTTAACCTGCCTGCCTTTACACACCTTCAACCCTTCTCTCCTGATGGTGTTGATCTATTTGGGTAACAGTTCCACTGGCACTGCCAACCCATCTGTTAATCCTCATGCATGTAGACTGGCACTCCTCATGCAGTACTGAGGGAATGCTGCACTGTTGGAGGTGCCGAGTTGGAAGAGACGTTAAACTGAGGCCCTGTCTACCCCCTCGGGTGAACATAAGGGAGTCAGTGGCACTATTCCAAATCAAAGCAGGGGAGTTTCCCAGGTATCCTGGTCAATATTTATCGGTCAACTTACGTCACTATATAAAACAGATATCCAGTCATATACACATTTTGTTTGTGGGAGCTTGATTGCTATGTGACTACACTTCATAAGCACTTCATTGTTATAAAGCACTTTGGGACAGCCTGAGGTCATGAAAGGCAATACTTAAATGCAAGTCTTTCTTTTTCCTTCCGTCCCTCCCTCTTCCACGCCCCACATCCATGTGCACCACCCATCTCCCAAGCCCATCATCCCAGATCAAATGAATCATCTCAACCGTTGCCCAGCCAAAGATCAGTTAATTCAGCACTGGCCAGTGCTCAGAGCTGACTTGTATGCCTCAATCCACTGACAGACCGTGTTATTTACTAACCGGGCTTCACTTCCCATGACATTATTTTTGCTATAAATTTGATCTAATCAAGGTGTTGAAAATGGTTAAAGGAATTGACAAGGTGGGGAGGTCCAGGACGTAATTTTAAAATTCAAGCCAGGCTGTTCAGGGGTGATGTCAGGTAGCATTTCCTCACACAAACGGTAGTGGAAATCTGGAAAACTCTCTCCCAAAAGGCTGCTGAGGCTGGGGATAAGGGGGTCAATTGAAATTTTCAATGTTGGGATTTTTTGTAAGGTATGGGAATTAACGGTTATGGAAGAGAGGCAGTTTAAAAAGAGTTGAGATACAGATCAGCCATGATCTAACTGAAGAGCGAAACAGGCTTGAGGGGCTGAATGGCCTCCTTCTGTTCCTATGTTCCTAGTTTGCTAAATTCAGACATATGAACATAAGGAATAGGAGCAGGAGTAGGCCATTCGGCCCCTCGAGCGTGCTCCACCATTCAGTAAGATCATGGCTGATCTTGTACATGAACCCATATCCCTGATTCCCTTTTAGTGCCCAAAAGTCTATCCATCTCAGACTTGAATATACTGATCAACTGAGCATTCACAGCTCTCTGGGATAGAGAATTCCAAAAGGTTCACAACCCTCTGAGTGAAGAAATTTCTCCTCATCTCAGTCCTAAATGGCCTTGTGACCCCCACGTTTTAGACTCTTCAGCCAGGGGTAACAGCCTCTCAGAGTCTACACTATCTATCCCTCGAAGAATTTTATGTTTCAATGAGATCACCTCTCATTCTCCTCAACTCCAGACCTCACCAATAACAGAACAGGTGCTGAGGTGTTTCAAATGATTTTTTTTTTAGTGTAAATTCAGTGTTGCTTTGTGTGCGAACTCTCACCAGGAGGCTCACTAATTGTCAGACTACACTATGTTTGCACCTTGCTTGTGTAAATCCTGTGGTGTTATCCTACAGAACGGGTTCTTATCAAATTCCTCCATCTGCCGTATTAACGGAGGCATAGACCTGTTTAACGAACAGAGGAAGGAACTCAATTAGAATGTGTTGTGAAAATAATACTGCACAGCAAAAAAAAAAAACTCCCCAGGCTGAGCTTTGGATGAAAGCCTCTTTCTATCGGCACATCCCCTCTTTTATTCTGCTAGTTTCAAACATCCAGAATCAGCTGCAGTGCAACCTCTGTGCACTGATTTGAACAATAGAACCAGCTTCAGAAGAAATTCTACTAATTTGTTGTATATTTTTTTACAGAGAAAGCTGTCTTTCAAAATAGAAGGAAGTATCCTTGGACGGCAGCTCTGCTCAGTGGGTTAACTGCACCACGCGGTGTTGTACTGCAGCAGAAAGAGCAGTGAGGCCTCTGGTTCATTTCCTCTTTGGTCTGAGCTGACTGAACAGATCACAAGCCTGGTTGTATGGGGGCTGTGTAATTGGTCTCAGAGCTCCTAGGCCAGAGACAGAGAGAGCAAGAGAGGGAGAAGGAAAATAAATCATTCTGGGTTGATGTTCTTGGACCTTCCATTGGCAGAAGAGTCAGTAACCAGAGGACACTAGAACTGGAGCGTTATGCCCACTTCTGGGCGCCATACTTTAGGAAAGAGGTGAAGGCTTTGGATAGGGTACAGAAGAGATTTACTACAATGGTTCCAGCGATAAGGAATTATAGTTTCTCGATAGACTGGAGAAGTTGGTGTTGTTTACCTTAGAGCAGAGAAGACTAAGCGGAGATTTAATAGAGGTGTTTAAAATTTAGATCGAGTAAATAAAGAGAAGCTGTTTCCAATGGCTGAAGGGTCAATAACTAGAGGACACGGATTTAAAGTGATTAACAAAAGAATCAGAAGAAAAATGAGGAAAAACTTTTTGACACAACGAGTGGTTAGCATTTGGAATGCACTTCCTGATAGGGTGGTGGAAACAGATTCAATAGTCACCTGCAAAAGGGAATTGGATAAATACTTGAAGGAGGAAAAAAATTGCAGCAATATGGGGAAATAGTGGGGGAGTGGGACTAACCAAATTGCTCTTCGAAAGAGTTGGTGCAGATTCCGATGGCCTCTTTCTGTGCTGTACCTTTCTATGATTCTATCCAGCAACTGCCACTGTAACATGCGTATGCATGGGTGTTGGTCGAAGGCAGGAAGCATCAGGTTTGCATTGGTGATCCACCCTCCCATGGACAAATAACTCAACTCTTCCCGTCTCAGCTGGCACGTGAAGAATGGCTGCCTGAGCAAGGTACTGGGAAGACTGTCGGGGGCCCATTGAGTGTACCCTAAAGGGTGTCCATGTTTGCATGAAATGAGGGAAGATAATTCAGTGTGTTATTGTTCTTAGCAACTGTGTGTGGATGAGCAGCCATTATTTAAAGTTGAAGAATGCCAGAGTATTTGTTTGTGAGGGTGATAGGGAAACAACAACTTGCATTTATATGGCGCCCTTGATGTAGGAAAACGTCCCAAGCTGCTTCACAGAAGTGTAATCAGACAAAAATTGACATTGAGCTAAAGGAGGAGATATTATGAGGGGTGATTAAAAGCTGAGTCAAAGAGAGAGATTTCAAGGAGGATAAGCAAGAGGTGGAGAAGTGGAGAGCTTTAAAGAGGGAATTGCACAGCTTAGGGCCTCGACAGCTGAAGGCACAGACACCAAGGTTGGGGTGAAGGGAGTGGGGATGCACGAGGGGAGAGACGTGGAGATCTTGGAGGGCTGTAGGCCTGGAGCAGGTTATAGAGCTAGGGAGTGGGTGAGGCCATGGAGGGACTTAAACACAAGGATGTGTTGCTGGACCGGGAGCCAATGTAGGTCAGGAGGTATAGGGCTGGTGGATGAACCCTGGGTTAATGGATGGGTGACTTGGTGCAAGCGAGGCAAGAAAATTTTGGATGATCTCAAATTTATGGAGAATTGAAGATGGAAGGCCAGATTGGAGAACATTAGAATAGTCAAGTCTGGAAGTAGCAAGAACATTGGATGAGTAGAAAAAGGTGTAAAATGGGAAATATTGGATTGATCATCCATTATTCACCCTGCATGATTTTTCCTTCAGTGTATTAGTCCAGGTTATGACCCATCCGATTTTAGATTCAACCATGGGGGGACATCACCAGCAAACCTGAGTGTGTCCTCGCCAACAGTGATGTGGACATGCTTTAACATGAGGCAATGGATTCTGACCAGGGCAGGAACCTGGGCTGTTATTTTAGTTCTTTTACCCAGCTCAGGGACTCTGAGTCCTTTTCTCTGCTTACCTCCCTGTCTTATAATGTGGAAACATTAATTATTTAAGGTTTTCAATGAATTTTAATCAGCAGCAAAGCAAGCATCAGAACTCAAGCCATGAGCAACTGCCCCCCACAACCTTCCCCTCACAACCTTCCCCTCACCTGCACGTTTCAAAAATTGACAACTCTGATATATTATGTGGGGTTTTGATCGAGTCGACAGAGAAATTGTTTCCACTGACAGGAGGGTCGATAACCAGAGGACACGGATTTAAGATAATTGGAAAAAAAAGGCAAGGAGGGATGCGAGTGAGTTGCTCAGTGAGTTGTTATAGTTTAGTTTAGTTTAGTTTAGAGATACAGCACTGAAACAGGCCCTTCGGCCCACCGAGTCTGTGCCGACCATCAACCACCCATTTATACCAATCCTACACCAATCCCATGTTCCCTACCACATCCCCACCTGTCCCTATATTTCCCTACCACCTACCTATACTAAGGGCAATTTATAATGGCCAATTAACCTACCAACCTGCAAGTCTTTTGGCTTGTGGGAGGAAACCGGAGCACCCGGAGAAAACCCACGCAGACACAGGGAGAACTTGCAAACTCCACACAGGCAGTACCCAGAATTGAACCCAGGTCACTGGAGCTGTGAGGCTGCGGTGCTAACCACTGCGCCACTGTGCCGCCCAAGAAACATCATTCCCTATAAGGGAATCGAGCCCAGGTCGCAGCGGTGAGAGAGCCGAATCCTAGCCACTGGACCACCAGGGAGGCTAATGATCTGTAATGCATTGCCTGAAAGGGAGGAGGAAGCAGATTTGATAGTAACTTTCAACATGGAACTGGTTACTTGAAAAGAAAACAATTTGCAGGTTTATGGCGAAATAGCAAGGAGTGAAACTAATTGGATAGGTCCCTCAGAGAGTTAGCACAGACACGATGGGACGAATGGTCTGACTCTAGGGCTGGATTTTATTTCAGCAATGGGGTCCCAGCAACGGGCTGGAAGGCGGGTGGGAGGGGGCGGTGACCCCACCTCGGCCCTTTATCAGACCCCCTTGGATGAATCCAACAGCGGGCAAGGAATTAACTGCCGCCCTTGAGGATGCCGTTCCCTTTAAGGGACAAGATTCCGCCCCGAGAGTTGTCAGCCAATCGGAGGCCTGGAGCAGCATCATGGAGGAGACCCTAGAAGACAGGTGAGTGAGGTTGGGCTCACCGGGGCCACTCAGGCAGATCACAGTGGGGTGGAGGGTTCTTACTGAGGGTGGGCGGATTTTTCAGCAGGGGAGACCCTTGCCACTAGGCGCTACCTCTGTGGGTCACCAGGTGCCCGATCAGGAGGGCTTCCCCACCCGAGCTTGCTAGGAGGCTGCCAGGTTTCACCTGCTGGTGCCTCCACGCGGTGGTGGGCCCCTTCGAAGTTGGCTAAATGCCAGTGGAGGTGGGAGACGGCCCATAAGTGGTCAAGGTGCCACTTAAGAGGTTCAATTGAGCTCCCAGTGGACCTCCTGTCTGCCACAATGCCCGCCGTGGACAAAATGGCATGGGGGCAGCTCAACGTCAGGCATGCCATTTTGTCTGGCCCCCACTTCCCAGCCAGTCTCCAAGGGCCAGATAAATTTTCCCAGCGTCGTCCCTGGCCAAACGATGGGACCAATGGTGGGTCAGAAACCCGAATGTTGAAGGAACGGGCTTTTCTAAGGCTCTTTAAAATGCCACAGCATTAGCATCCTCTTTTCGAGTTCCCCGAACAATCAGAGGAAGGTAGTCTGGATGAAATGTCGATTCTATCAAAGGAAGGATTTCTAATTAGATGGGTTTTTTGTAGATTTCTGAGGCTGCGGCATCCACAGGAATGGAGAGGAGACCTGAGATGGCTGCCCTCTGGGACCCTCACTCTTACCTGTAGGTCCTGCTGGGGGATCTGAGGGACTGCAGGGAGGTGAGCTGTCCCCAGGATGGGAGGAAGAGGACAGCCTCCAACCAAGTGGGCATGGATGGAAATGGCCGAGGAAGTCAGCAGCAGGAGCATGGACCCTTCAAGCTGGAGATAGTGCACCAAGAGGATCCAGGGCCTCAGGAGGGCATCACAGGTGAGTGGCATAACATTTTCAGGTGCCAAGCCCCACACTCATACTTTCTCAGCATTCTCCTGCACAGCACTGCTCAGGACAACACACCTTGTAGCACCACTCATTCCTCTCTTTGCAGGTACCCCACATCCCCATCTGAGCAGTCAACACTCACGTTCACCCTCATCCTATTGGCCTCTCACACCCCTGCCTCACATTCACCCTCCACAAATCCTTCCCTCCTCTCCACACAAGTCATTATGAACACTCACAACTCTATGTTTTGTCTCCTTGCAGAAGAGAGGACACAACCTTGGAGAGAGGCAGGGACTCGGTTGGGTGAGGTAGCCCTCCTTGGGCACCTTGAGGACCACTGGCAATGCATTTCCTGCCTGTCCCACTGGGAAGGAGATATTGTTCCAGGAGGCTGCAGGTGTCAGTGGCGACCTGCTGTGAGAGCCTGAGCCCCCCGAGGCACTGGTGCTCAGAAGTGTTCAGAGAGCTGATTCTGTGTTGGGTGTCTGGCCTCCTCCCAGCTGGATCTCGTGCTCCATCCCCTCTGCCTTGTGGAGCAGCATGTGGCTGAGGAGAAGGCAGCTGGTTCTGCTGCTAGTGGTGCTGCTGGCGCTGTTGCTTCTCCTCTTGCCCCTCATCAGAGGGGCAAGGAGATAAACTGCTCCCATGCCATGGTGAAGGTTGGAGGCAGGGAAGTGCAGCTGAAGGTAAGTGAAGTGCAAGACAGGTCAAGGGCCTTCCAAGAAGTCCACAATTACTTGTCAAGCAGTGATGTCACTCTCTGAGAACCTGGACTTTATAAATAGGGATATGGAGTACAAAAGAGTATAAATCTGTATAAAGCATTGGTTCAGCCTCAACTGAAGTATTGTGTCTAATACTTTCGGAAGGATGTTAAGGCATTAGAGAAGATTCATGAGAATCGTTCCAGGGATGAGGATCTTCAGTTACGTGGATAGGTTGGAGAAGCTGGGGCTGTTCTCCTTAGAGAAGAGAAGATTAAGAGGAGATTTTATTGAAAATTTCAAAATCATGAGGGATCTGGACAGAGTAGATAGAGAGAAACTGTTCCCATTGGAGAAAGGATCCAGAACCAGAGGACACCAATTTGAGTTGAATGACAAAAGAAGCAATGGTGACATGAGGAAAAGCATTTTATGCAGCAAATGGTTAGGATCTGGAATGCACTACCTGAGAGTGTGATGGAGGCAGATTCAATCAAGGCTTTCCAAAGAGAATTGGATTACTATCTGAAGAGAAAAAAATTGCAGGGCTACAGAGAAAAGGCAGGGGAGTAGGACTAGGTAAGTTGCTCTTGCAGGGAGCTGGCATGGACACAATGGGCTGAATGGCCTCCTTCTGTGCTGTAACCATTCTATGATTCTATGAACAGCTGTCTCTCACCTGGCCATGGCTGAAGCACTTCAGTTTCACTGATCAAAGCCTTCCCAGCCTGTCAGTTTCACTGATGAAGCTCTCCCTGCTGAGTACTCGCCTTGTTCACCCTGATAGGTCAGGAACCAGGTGACCTGGCTGTTAAAGCCAGAATTGAGGGTTAAAACAGTATTTCACTACTATTATAATGTTTAAATGCCTTACCCGAGAGCTACACGGAGGTTCCCTGCTCACCTTCAATCTCGCCCCGGTGAAACCTGGAAAAGGGTGGGACGATGTCGGGATCCTGACCTGTCATCATTTTTAGGGGATTTAACTCTACTCATGCACTCAAACCTGCCTCCCCTTGCCTGGGAAAATTACCCACGATCATTCTAGGTGCCTCTTTCCAGAAAGCACCTGTGAGGTTTCCATGTCTGGATGTGTGTCCATATCTCATAGTTTGTATCCGTGCAGCTCCTGGTTTCTATCAACAAATCTGGCATGTACCAATACATACCCCTGCTCTACCCATATTTGTTCTGGAGTGTACCTCTGCCCATACTGCTCCTGGTATGTCCCCATACTGCTCTGGATATGTATCTATTCTGTTGCTGGTAGGTACCCATGTTGCTCTTGGTATGTATTTATACTGCTTCTAGTACGCATTCAATCAGATAACATTCCCTATTTATTGACATGGTTAACATTTACTAGTTGAGATTTTGAACATTTTTCTCCAGTACAGATTTCATTTTGAAATGAAATATGAAGCCAAAGCCTCTTCTTTTATGTTAATAATGAGCTTTTCTCTCTTCTATTAGATTTGTATGGAGCACAAATCTTAAACACCAACAGCCTCTTGAACAATGGCCTTCACACAGTCTTCAGGTCAACTGATATTTCATGCTTTGGTCGTTTTCTCTCATCACAATATTCAAGCAGAGCATTGTTGCAGATGACTTTTAAAAAATCTACCTTAGCAATGAATGAGAGGCTTTCAGACGACCTCCACACCTTTGCTTCATGGTCGTTTGATTTTCAGGATAACTTTTTGCTCCATCTTTTTGGCTCTGATACTGATGAAAGGAAAGCAGACCTACTGGTCCCTGCAGTCCATGGCCCAGTACCTCGTTGCAAGAGTGGGACCCAACCCCATTTAAGCTCCGAAGGAAATGAAGGCAAGGGAGGTGGAATTCCTGACATCAGGAACAAATGGATGGCTGCTGTATTTAAGATAATTAAAGGACTTGGTAGGGTAGGCAGAGAAAAACTATTTCCTCTGGTGGGGGGAGTCCAGAACAAGGGGGCATAACCTTAAAATTAGAGCCAGGCAGTTCAGGGGTGATGTCGGGAAACACTTCTACACACAAACAGTAAGGTAGTGGAAATCTGGAACTCTCTCCCCCAAAAAAGCTGTTGAGGCTGTGGGGGTTGGGCGAGGGGGTGATCAAGTGATAAAAACTGAGATCAGTAAATCTTTAGGTGAGTGTATTAATGGATTATGAAACCAAGGTGGGTAGATGAAGTTAAGATTCCTATCAGCCATGATCTAACTGAATGGTGGAACAGGCTCGATGGGCTGAATAGTCCATTCCAGCTTTTACCAGCTTTTTCCAGGGGTCAGGAATGTGGCTTTGGCTTCAATTTTAGATTTGGATGCGGAAAATTCATTGGAAGCCTCAAGAATCATAATAATTAATAATTAACGCCTCCACATAATAAGACATGCAGTAAGTGGGAAAACTGATGTCTGTATCAAAACAGAGAGGCTTTGGATGACTGTTTTGCAGTCAGACCACTCAAAACTGGGCAGGTAGAATCCCCGATTAGGCAGATTGTGCAGCAGGGTCAAGGAATGGGTAGAATCAGGGAGGCGTACACTTTTTAAAGACAGACATTAAGAAATAATGCAATCCTGGCACATTTTCTGCCACTGTACACAAACTGGTGCTGGAAGGACACAATGGGGAGGGACTTTGATTACCACCAAAAAAAGAAAAGATTACTGCTCAACAGCTGAGACAAACAGATCGAGTGTGTGAAGCACACATTCTGCCTATTTGTACCTGAAAATTGCAATCAGACCTACAACTGACGCAGGAACCCTGATTTGCAGATTTAAGCAGTCTCCCGTCTCTGTATGAAAAAGGTTTTGATAACTGAGGATCAAAGGAATTGTGGCTTGAGAAATGAATGGAGTGGGGGCGGTGAGGTTTGCTCAGGCAGCATGAACAGTCAAAATTACCAAGGGAAAAGCTACAATCACCAGTGCGCAATGGGACACAGAGCTACTCATTCCAGGAAAATGGAAAGGGGAACTTTCAAAGAATAGAATCTTACAGCACAAAATGGGGCCATTTAGACCACTATGCCTGTGTATACTCTTTGAAAGAGTTAAATTGATGGGAGGTTTGGGAGGGTGGGCTGGATGGAGCAATGGTTACCACACATTATGTCTTGCTGCAGATGTGTAAAGTCTCCAGTTGAGGGTGTACTGCCAGAGTCCACAAACTCCAGGTATAAATCGATTGAATTGCTGGCTCATGTATTGGGCTATTTAAAAGTCAGATATAATTCTTTTCTCATTGAGTTTCTCGTACAACAAAGGACTGTTTCTGGCATCAATGTTCCAGCTTTTGGCTGGATATTTAATTTTATAAATTCAAAACTGTACAGTGATAACACCCAGTGGCACCATGTATGTGAGACTGCCCTCTATAACTGTAACCACCAGGGGGGTCCCTCCATTATTTTTTGGAAGGGTTCTTGTCTCCAAGCCGCCACCCCCCCCACCACCAAATGGAGCAAATCCCAGAAATGCCCTGATATCCCCCATCCCCTTATACATACGTACATCATTTCCACATTACTCAGTTCCCAGTTTGAGGTTCAGTGAGTGTGGAGTTGCCAAATCCCATCTGGATGGTCCCCTGGATTAGGGTGGGGGTTGCAGGGGGCGGTGGTTATTGTCGGCAGCTTGGGAGTTGGTCGGGAAAAAATTCTACAGGGCAAAGGGGATGAATTCCCAAAAATCACGTGATTTGAAAAAAGCTTTAAAAATTCCTGAGGGAGTTTACAATTTTTAATGCAGGTCTTTAAAATTGGCATTCAGAGATTGTAATTTTCCCCAAAATGGGGTCTGCAAATGAGACAGACTGTTCCAAAAAAAAATCAGCAGCAGTTCTACAGACTGGTTAACTACAACTAATCCAGAATAGTTCCAGAGTTTGGATAATACTACAACGGTTCCAGTGGCTTTTTAATAACAAAATCTGGAACTGTCACAGAAGTTGGTTAGCTTCCAAAATCTGGAAGAGTTCCACTGTCAGGTTAGTTGCACATGTTTCACACTGCTCTCTAATACTGGTTCTCAACAGGAATCTGAAACAGTTCCAGAGTATGGTGAGCAGTATAAACCTGACACTGTTCTTGAGGCTTGTTAACTGCACAGACCTAGACCAGCAGTGACTGAGATTATAGATGGCTCATTTTAGAACAGTTCTAGAAACCAACAGCTGCCTGATGTACCTGCATCAGTGCCTGTAATGCGCAGGTTTATTTAGTTATCGTCCCGTATCTCCAAAATGAGCATTGTCACTTGGGAGGGTGGTGTGGGGGTGGACTTTCAAATGTACCGCAGGACTTAAAATTACAAAGATGTTGACCTTTCTCACTAATAATTACAAATGTGTTTTTAAACTAAAATGCAAATAAAGATAGACAGTCAGGCAGATGGTAAAATAAAACACACAGCATAGCGTTGAATTACATGGATGCAGTTAATTAAAAAGCAAATCAGCATGTCAATTAGCAGGAATTGGCAGGGGGGGGGGAGGGTGGTTGTAGTAAATGTTGTACCTTTTATTCCACATAATAACTGTTTACAATAATCAACTGAGAGGTGATCTTATAGAGGTATTCTTCTTTGGCCTCCTTATCTCGAGAGACAATGGGTAAGCGCCTGGAGGTGGTCAGTGGTTTGTGAAGCAGCGCCTGGAGTGGCTATAAAGGCCAATTCTAGAGTGACAGGCTCTTCCACAGGTGCTGCAGAGAAATTTGTTTGTCGGGGCTGTTACACTGTTGGCTCTCCCCTTGCGCCTCTGTTTTTTTTCCTGCCAACTACTAGGTCTCTTCGACTCGCCACAATTTAGCCCCGTCTTTATGGCTGCCCACCAGCTCTGGCGAACGCTGGCAACTGACTCCCACGACTTGTGATCAATGTCACAGGATTTCATGTTGCGTTTGCAGACGTCTTTAAAGCGGAGACATGGACAGCCGATGGGTCTGATACCAGTGGCGAGCTCGCTGTACAATGTGTCTTTGGGGATCCTGCCATCTTCCATGCGGCTCACATGGCCAAGCCATCTCAAGCGCCGCTGACTCAGTAGTGTGTATAAGCTGGGGATGTTGGCCGCCTCGAGGACTTCTGTGTTGGAGATACGGTCCTGCCACCTGATGCCAAGTATTCTCCGGAGGCAGCGAAGATGGAATGAATTGAGACGTCGCTCTTGGCTGACATACGTTGTCCAGGCCTCGCTGCCATAGAGCAAGGTACTGAGTGCACAGGCCTGATACACTCGCACTTTTGTGTTCCGTGTCAGTGCGCCATTTTCCCACACTCTCTTGGCCAGTCTGGACATAGCAGTGGAAGCCTTTCCCATGCGCTTGTTGATTTCTGCATCTAGAGACAGGTTACTGGTGATAGTTGAGCCTAGGTAGGTGAACTCTTGAACCACTTCCAGAGCGTGGTCGCCAATTTTGATGGATGGAGCATTTCTGACGTCCTGCCCCATGATGTTCGTTTTCTTGAGGCTGCTGGTTAGGCCAAATTCGTTGCAGGCAGCCGCAAACCTGTGATCTTATAGAGGTATATAAGGGAGTAAATGATGTGCCCAAGAGTCATTCCAGAACATCACTTCAAAGCAAACCATGACAATGGGACAAGCAAAGGTAGATCCCAAAGAACAAAACGCAATTTTTTTAATTGATATCACAAAGTTCATCTTCATTCTAAGATTAAGAGAGACATCAAATGGACATCCAGTAGGGTAATGGAGAGAAACCCACAGGGTTCATTTTAGAAGTAGCTGTATAGTGCGATGGAAGGTGCAGGAAAGATGGGGGGAAGGGCAACTGTTGGTTTTTTTTTCTGGGTGGATGAGTTAAATTGAGCTAAATTCCATCCCTCCTCTGTATGTATCTTGTGAGCTCCAACATTTAGTACCTCGTCAGCTCCATATTGCTGGCTTTGGTGTTAATAGAGTAGAGCAAGAGAGAAAATATTATCTTCTGATGATGTCGGATTTGGTATTGAAGAGGTAGAATCCATCTCTGTACAGTCAGTAGATGGCCAGAGCCCCTTCTGCAAACTGCTGTGATTGCTGCAAGCAAAGTGAAAAAAAAATCCAATGCAAAAAAAAAGCAGTGGAGTTTTACCAAAGCATGAGCTTCAGTTTTAAAGATTCAGAGCTAATCTGCAAGTTTGCTTCAGAGACTGGATTCTGTTTGGCTGACCTACATACAGCTTTCCCCAAACTCACACATTAAAAAAAAAATCTAATCAGGACACTGCTTCCATCCGCAATCCCCTCTGCCTGAGAGACTGCTTCATCCTCTTACACCCCAGCCATTTCCCAGGCAGGTTTGGTGACAATGAGACGGCACACTTAGGAAACAAGTCATGAAGAAAGGTTTGTAATAGCATTGTGCAAACAATGACAACCAATGCTGCCAGTGTCTACCAGATTGCTTCTGTGGCACTCTTGCAATGTGAGTCATTCTATCATATAGGAACTTATGTAGATTTCTTTAAGTTACTGAGAAAAATGAATCAGGAATTGGGACTATTTTCTTCCTCATCGAAGAGGGATCTATCCCACCCCCACACAAGGGGCCCCTCCCCTTTCATCCCTTAGGGGAATACAAAAAACCTTTTAACTTTCTACTCCTGATAATTGAAAGCCATTTTCTGCACTAAAAACAAATTGAATGATCAAATAATGTGAATTAAGCAAAGCACTGCAAAAATGGGAATTTAGTGTTACAAATATCACATTCTCAGTTAATTTGAATTAACTGCCTTTGAATTAGAGCAATAGGTGGTATTGTTAAAAGTCTATTTTTTTTTAAAATAAAGACCAAAAAAAAAATTAGACCAGACTAATAAGTCGCTCTCAGATTCATTTCTAAATCATTTGAAACAGAGGCAGCCTGATCGCCTTTGCAGCATCTCCTCTCTAAAACTTCACTCATTCCTCAGAATCAGATGTTTGAACCCTGGCAGGTGGATCCTGGGGAATAGTCAATGATGCCGAAAGATTTTTTTTTTTTATTAAAGAGCATAGATCTGGTTAGATGCGCTGATGCGTCCTTTACAAAATAATTAGACCTGCCTGTGTTTTTTCTTTGCTACTGCAAAGGACGTAGACACCACTCCGGGTCCCTTCAACATTTTAACATCCCTCTTTCCTCTTCATTCTTCAGCTGTCTAAAGTGACCTTGTTATAACTAATGCATTCTTCCATCTCAATCGCTCAGATCAGAAATCACAACCAGCCCTGGTTTCAACAGTTGCCCCACTTTCCTTACATTGCTGTATTAATAGAGTGGGTTATGGGGTTTGAAAGGTAAATACAGCAACACCCCTCCCCCTCTAAAATATATAGACCAGGTCCACTAGCTGTCTTGTCTCACCGTGAAAATTCAACATGGTTCTTTTCTCTCTCCTTATCCCAGAGTTTAAATACCATCTACTCATTGAATGAGGTGTATAATATTTTCAGACAACTATATTTAAAGAGGAGGGACGGAAGCTGTTGAGGAGTGGGAGGCAGCATTTTCTAAGTTCCCTTGGGACCCTCTGCCCCAGTTTCAGAGACGAGCACAGCCAGTGAGTGCCTGGAACCTGGGAGAAGGCAGATTGAGAGAGGGATTAAAACGCTGTTAAACTCGGTCCAGCTATTGACCCATTGAAACCGAACTGCGCTTTTCTTGATGGATAAATAACTCGGGAGTATCGCTCCCACTCTGAAGGCTGATGTCTGGCTGTAATTCTCCGCTGACCTGGTCTGGCTGACCCCCTTCTCCCAAACTGCCCCGCCCCGGCATTCGGTGGTTTGGAGGAAGGAGGAGGCTGGAGAGAGGGAGACAGGGTTTCATTGTGGAATAATGCCTGTGCATCGTGTGACAGGAGCCTGTTCGACCTCATCCAGTTAACCCGTTCCCCGCCGCAATTCTTTCTACGTCTCACAACAATGGGCAGAGACGCCAAGCCAGAGCTCGCTTTGTGAGTGAGGCTCCCCGCGTTTTTGAAAGCAGTCTGGGGAACAATTGCACTGTGCAATCGCAATTGTAATGATGACACTGATCTCAAAAGGCACATCATTGCAAGTCAGGGAGTTAGTGACACCAACTATTGTGTGCTTTTTATTCTTAGAGACAGCGAATGTCTTGATATAAAATGTTACTGTGTGGGTGGGTGTGTTCATTGTCATTGTCCCTTGTATTCTGCCTGCGGTTTCATTTTAAACATTCCCTTCAGATACTTCCCCCTCCTCAGAGCAGATTAATCAGTCAGATCTGATCTGCTCCAGTTCTGTTGCTGCCCATATCTCCTGCCCTGTCTCTGGTTCTCTCAAGAAAGAGTGTAATGACTCCTGTCCCTCTACACAGCCACACTCATGCACATATATCCAACTACCAATGCACAATGGTGGATCACTAGTCTACCGGTTGAATCATACTGTCCTAACGGTTCACTCCTCATTAAACTGCCCTAACTCTTGACGGTTCCAACGGTCTGTTGCCAGGGCTGCTCATTGGGCACCCGGCCTGGCAGCGACTGACTTATACAAACACTCAGACTGGCAGAATGCAAACTCCGACAGCTGGGAGCCACGGTACAGAGGACAAAAGCTGGTTAGCAGTGACAACAGCAGGCAATAGAAGAACAGTTGCCACGTGTTATGAACTGTACCAGTAAAGATACAGCGGTTTATAGACACTGATAAGACTGGCTAAAACTCATCCTTAGAAATTGTTTTCTGTGAAAATCATATATTCTTATCCTCTAAGTTTAGTGCTGATGCTGACAGCGATGTCCGATCCATTCACAGACACCGTTCCATAACTGAGACTGCAGCAATCCCAGTTTTAGTCATCTACACTAGTCTATATTATGCCCTGTTTAATAAACAGTAGCCACCTAAAATACTCTATTACAAAATTGTAGCAAGCATGAAGCCTTGGCGATTTACATCTATGTTTGTGTATATCTCAGATACTGAGTGTTGTGATTTAGGATGAGGCTGTAACAGTGCTATGAACTGCCCTTTCCAAAACTCCAGACCCACAAAATTCCAACAGGACAAATCCAGGATTGGGAATTATGCACAAGGTGGACTTTGTTTGCCTGGGATACAAGAAGGGGCCACAAGAGCTCATCGAAGCCAGATGGGCTCCATTACACCATACACAGCAACATCACACACCACTTAACCCACTTTACATAATCTATTGCATTATACAACATCTAATAGTTTATACATATCAGAATGATGACCCTCTGCCTAATGGATTTTACATCTACAGTCTGAATACTCCTCTGTTACTACATCTCCAATACACTCTACCATCCAGCAAACCCAGGAGAATTATATAATTGAACACATCTCATTCATTCCTCACATCCTACTGTTATCTACACCATCTAACACAGTCCACTATAACCCACACCCTCCCTCACACCCACTATAACCCACACCCTCCCTCACACCCACTATATCAAACACCCTCCCTCACACCCACTATATCCCACACCCTCCCTCACACCCACTATAACCCACACCCTCCCTCACACCCACTATATCCCACACCCTCCCTCACACCCACTATATCCCACACCCTCCCTCACACCCACTATATCCCACACCTTCCCTCACACCCACTATAACCCACACCCTCCCTCACACCCACTATATCCCACACCCTCCCTCACACCCACTATAACCCACACCCTCCCTCACACCCACTATAACCCACACCCTCCCTCACACCCACTATATCCCACACCCTCCCTCACATCCACTATATCCCACACCCTCCCTCCCACCCACTATATCCCACACCCTCCCTCACACCCACTATAACCCACACCCTCCCTCACACCCACTATATCCCACACCCTCCCTCACATCCACTATATCCCACACCCTCCCTCCCACCCACTATATCCCACACCCTCCCTCACACCCACTATAACCCACACCCTCCCTCACACCCACTATATCCCACACCCTCCCTCATACCCACTATAACCCACCCCCTCCCTCATACCCACTATATCCCACACCCTCCCTCCCACCCACTATATCCCACACCCTCCCTCACACCTACTATAACCCACCCCCTCCCTCACACCCACTATAACCCACACCCTCCCTCACACCCACTATAACCCACACTCTCCCTCACACCCAGTATATCCCACCCCCTCCCTCACACCCACTATAACCCACACCCTCCCTCACACCCACTATATCCCACACCCTCCCTCATACCCACTATCACCCACACCCTCCCTCACACCCACTATATCCCACACCCTCCCTCACACCCACTATATCCCACACCCTCCCTCACACCTACTATAACTCACACCCTCCCTCACACCCACTATATCCCACACCCTCCCTCATACCCACTATCACCCACACCCTCCCTCACACCCACTATAACCCACACCCTCCCTCACACCCACTATATCCCACACTCTCCCTCACACCCACTATATCCCACACCCTCCCTCACACCCAGTATAACCCACACCCTCCCTCACACCCACTATAACCCACAACCTCCCTCACACCCACTATAACCCACACCCTCGCTCACCCACTATGTCCCACACCCTCCCTCACCCACTATATCCCACGCCCTCCCTCACACCCACTATATCCCACACCCTCCCTCACACCCACTATAACCCACACCCTCCCTCACACACACTATAACCCACACCCTCCCTCACACACACTATAACCCACACCCTCACTCACACCCACTATCACCCACACCCTCCCTCACACCCAGTATAACCCACACCCTCCCTCACACCCACTATATCCCACACCCTCCCTCACACCCACTATATCCCACACCCTCCCTCACACCCACTCTAACCCACACTCTTCCTCACACCTGCTATATCCCACAGCCTCCCTCAAACCCAGTATAACCCACACTCTCCCTCACCTGCTATATCCCACAGCCTCCCTCACACCCAGTATAACCCACACCCACTATATCCCACACCCTCCCTCACACCCACTATAACCCACACCCTCCCTCACACCCACTATATCCCACAGCCTCCCTCACACCCAGTATAACCCACATCCTCCCTCACACCCACTACATCCCACACCCTCCCTCACACCCACTATAATCCACACCCTCCCTCACACCCACTATAACCCACACCCTCCCTCACACCCACTATAACACACACCCTCCCTCACTCCCACTATGTCCCACACCCTCCCTCACCCCTACTATAACTCACACCCACTATAACCCACACCCTCCCTCACACCCACTATATCCCACACCCTCCCTCACACCCACTATATCCCACACCCTCCCTCACACCCACTATATCCCACACCCTCCCTCACACCCACTCTAACCCACACTCTCCCTCACCTGCTATATCCCACAGCCTCCCTCACACCCAGTATAACCCACACCCACTATATCCCACACCCTCCCTCACACCCACTATAACCCACACCCTCCCTCACACCCACTATATCCCACAGCCTCCCTCACACCTACTATAACTCACACCCTCCCTCACACCCACTATATCCCACACCCTCCCTCACACCCACTATAACCCACACCCTCCCTCACACCCACTATATCTCAGAGCCTCCCTCACACCCACTATAACTCACACTCACTATAACCCACACCCTCCCTCACACCCACTATATCCCACACCCTCCCTCACACCCACTATAACACACACCCTCCCTCACTCCCACTATATCCCACACCCTCCCTCACACCCACTATAACACACACCCTCCCTCACTCCCACTATATCCCACACCCTCCCTCACCCCTACTATAACTCACACCCACTATAACCCACACCCTCCCTCACACCCACTATATCCCACACCCTCCCTCACTCCCACTATATCCCACACCCTCCCTCACACCCACTATAACACACACCCTCCCTCACTCCCACTATATCCCACACCCTCCCTCACCCCTACTATAACTCACACCCACTATAACCCACACCCTCCCTCACACCCACTATATCCCACACCCTCCCTCACACCCACTATATCCCACACCCTCCCTCACACCCACTATAACCCACATCCTCCCTCACACCCACTATAACCCACACCCTCCCTCACACCCACTATATCCCACAGCCTCCCTCACACCTACTATAACTCACACCCACAATAACCCACACTCTCCCTCACACCTGCTATATCCACACCCTCCCTCACACCCACTATTACCCATACCATCCAACACTGATTCCTGGGATGAAAGATTACCCTATGAGCAGAGATTGAATAGACTAGGTCTGTATTCTCCAGAATTTAAAAGAATGAGAGGTGATCTCATTGAGACATAAAATTCTTAAAGGGTTTACAGGGGCGATGCTGAAAAAATGTTTCCCTGGCTGGGGTGTCTAGAATGCGGGTGGGGGGTGGGGGGGGGGGGGGGGGCGGGGGGTCGCAGTCTCAGAAAAGGGGGTCGGCCATTTAGGAATGAGATGAGGAGAAATTTCTTCACTCAATGGATTGTGAATCTTTGGAATTGTCTACCCCAGAGAGCTGTGGATGTTCAGTTGTTGAAAATATTCAAGATTGACATTGATAGATTTTTGGAGACTAAGGTAATTAAGGGATGGAGATAGGGCAGGAAAGTGCAGTTGAGGTGGAAGATCAGCCATGGTCTTATTGAATGGTGGGGCAGTCTTGAGGGGCCAAATGGCCTATGCCTGCTCCTTTTTACTGTGTTAGCACCCTCCACTATTACTGTGCATCCAATTGGGTCCACCATTATCACATCATCCATTGTATAATGAATTAGATTTCCCTGTCTGTTGCTGTCATGTAATTCTCAGTATTGTTGTAGTGACAGTCCCATAACACTTTCCACTTTCATCTGACTGCTGTGTGCAATGCCCAGCTAACTCATTCAGGATTTTTACTCCCCAGAGGGAACAAGAATGACACGAAAAGAAATCCATCCATTAACCTGGAACCAACGGAAACACTCTTTAATAAACAGCCCGATCAGTATTATTGATACACGAGGAACAAAAAGCCGATAATGTGGTACAGGCTTATGATTCAAACTGAATTTTCTGATAGCATTGAACAGTGTCTAAACTTCACATCAGAACTCCATTGGTTTAACCACCGCCCTTCATTCTGTATAGGCTTATATTCTATTTTAAATTGCTGCACCTTTCTTGGCAGATTTTGCTAAATAACAGGTAGTATGAAGATGCGAGTGATGATCTTCTCCGGGTCTAACACTTTGAACTTTGTGATATTTATACTCATTGTCCATTCGCACTGTCCCCTGCGCCGTTTTAGATTCAATTCATGATAATCTACTGCTTTATCTACTGGTTTTTTTTTTCCAATTCAGACTCGGATGCTGTGAGAGGAAGGAAGCAGTAAGGTTTGGTCTGTTAGATGAGCAATGATGGGCCTCGCCCATATCTATGTTAGGATCTGAAAGGTCTGTCTGCAGTGTTGGATTTATACTTGGCAATATTTACGCCGCTGTCACTATCAAAGATTTACTTTTGACAAGAGCACTGTATTCTCTCTAGCTTGACATTATCAAAGGTTTAAGGCTACAACCACCTTATAGATATATATATATATATAAAAGTCGCATTATTACAAATTACAGTATAAAATCCTTCCTTTTTACAAACTTGGCCAAGGTGCGAGGAGAAACGGCAACTGCAGGTCCCCATGGAGCTTAAACCACTTGGAGAGGAACCGGTGGCTAAGCAGGTGGGTTAGTGGAGCCGCCTTAGGGTTTGGAATGGTGAAGCCGGAGTCCTCCAGACCATCTACAAAGAAATCCGTAAGGTTTATATCTGGGTAACTAATGTTAAACACGTGTGATACTGACCCGACACCTGGGTTATTTTAGTATTGAGACTCCGGGGCTGTGATTAACCAGCAGAGGCCAAGTCTATTGTCAATCCTTCAATTTGAACCCGAGCTCTCTGCATAAAGGCAGGCATCGGCGATCACAAATCGATACTCAAAGCATTTCCATAACCGATTATTCGAAGGAACCTCTTTTTTTGGGGGGGCGGGGGGGGGGGGGGGTGCAGTGTTAGATGCTACTCTTAAACTTAACATTGCGTTTTATATATAAACATACAGACTCATATATAAAAACCAAAAGTAAAACTGAATCATCCCCACCAAGTGGGCTGAGAGATACTGGAGAAACAGCGATAGCCGTGCACTGGCGACAAAACCTGTCTTTACAGGGATGCTGCTAATATTTAACAGTTTAACTTTTTATAGTTAACTGACTTAAAACGAGGGGAGTTTCCTGAAGGTTTTATTTTGGACCCTCCCAGATCCCGCTGGAAAGGGAGGGGTTGTCTGGCTTGTAAAGAGTTCAACGCGGCAGTTCTTCATTTGGGTGATTCGTGCATTTATTTATTTAATAAGTGTATTGTTGCTGTCTGCAGACTGGCCCGAGAACCGCGGATCCTTGCATTCGGAGGGTGCCAATCTGTTTTGGTTTGCAGGAGGAGATCACGGGCTGTTGACATAGAGATCGCCCCGGACAGACCAACTTTCATCCACCTCCTCCTTTTCTTTAAGCATTACAGCCACTGAAGGCGCCCCATAGCACAGAATGGCAACCCCGAGCCTGAAACTCCCAGGCGACAGGCAACAACAACAAAGCTGCAACATTACAGTAACATTTTTTTAAAAACACACACACACACACACAGACACTGGGATAGTTGCTGATGGGCAGGTGATACTTTGATTCAGAAAAAAAAAACTCAGGAGTTAGGAATTGAATCGTTTTTAAACCCCCCCCCCCACCACCACCCCTCCCTCCTTTCTCCGTTAAAAAGTGAACCAGATGTCACATAACGATGAGCTATATTTAAACACACACATATAAATATTAAAACAATAGCTTCAGCAGCGACTCTCTTGTCAGCTGCTGTCTAAACCTTGAGCTGAAACCTCGCCATCTATTTCAGGGTGAAAGGAAGAGAGAATGAAAAAAATAAGAGCAGGTGCCAATTTAAATAAAAAAAATCCAGTTACATTATTGATTTGTCCCTTGAAATGCAACCAGAACAGATAACGGTAGATGGACAAGCAAAGCTAAGCTCAACAATAATCTTTTAATAAGACCCTGTCTATATTCCAGACATTAGATGCCGTTTCAAGAAGCTTTCAATTAACAGTTTTGCAAACAGAATCTCAAACAGCCCGAAAACTTGTATTAAAAGTCCACAATCGGTCACGAGATTTAAATATAAATTCGGTGCAATCTTAAAAACTCGCACTGCGGCGATTCTTGCTCTATTTAATAAATGTTACGTATTATATATGAATATTTTATGCATTGAATCCTATGTCGATGTAGAAAAGAAGATAAGATTACAGTGAAGCAGCATAAATAAAACACCCCTTCTAAGATTTTATTCCAGAGAATTCAAATTAAAATTTCAACAACGAACCCAATAATGGAACTCACCTTTTCTACTCATTTTCGCCCCTGTCCAGCCCGGAGAAAAGTTGCCTCTTAGCGGAATAAATCACCTCGAATTTACCAACGATCCCGGAGAGGGAAGCGAGTCCTGGGTTGTTGCACAGATATCCTGAACGAGCTCTTCCGCATCCTGAGAGCATTAAATAAAAAAAAGGAGGGCGAGAGAGAGAGAGAGAGAGTGGGAGAGAGAGAGAGAGAGAGAGAGCGCCTGGAGGCGGCAGCTACAGCCGATAGGAGACGCACCCAGCCCGGCTTACAGAGGGGCTCCGACCCGGGGGTTTGTCTGACTCAGAGAAGGAGGGACTAGGGGGGTGGGGGGGTTACTGAAAACCAGTCCAATTACCTTTTGTTTTTGCAAAAAAAAGATGTTTAAAAAATATATATAAATATGATTTAAAGCGGTTGGTAACAGGCGTTCTCCCGGAGTGGAAAGCGGTGTTCAGTGTTGAAATGTTTAATTCAGACTGGACAAGTGGTGGGGGGGGGGGGGGGAAGGGGCTGACGTGAAACTGGCGCCTGGTATAGGGGGAAATTTGTCCTTATAAGGAGAGATGGGCACGTCTGTTTTATATAAAAAGACACACACATCTCTCCCCAGCCACTAGATTTCACCCCCAGTCCCGGCCAGCTCAGAGACACACTCCACCACACCCTCATTCAGCAACCAAGAATCATTTCAAATGAAAAAGAGAGATTGCTGCAACCCCCGCCAGATAAATAAATGAGAAGAGAGACAGAGAGAAAAACAGAGGCCGTCCCATTGCCCTACCTGCAGCACTTTAAACATTCCGCGCGATCTTTCCAGCATCTACAATCTCTGGGAATAAATTATCAACGAATTCCCTCAGAAAGCTGCGCACAGGCATGTGACTGTGGGAGAGATAACATTCTCTGTGTGTGTGATTCAAGGATTGCGGATTTAGGAGCAGTCAGAGGCAAATTCTGATATTAAAAAATAAAGCAAAAAGTTGAGAAAGTTATCTGAACTTGGCCAATCGATTATCACAGTCCTATTCCATGTCCTGCAGATTTGTGTCTCTGTTTGCCTGTGTCCATTCGCGTGACCATCTTAGCTGGACAGAGCCCACTACTCTATTTGCACTTTTGCTCTTTTTTAACTTCTTTTCTCTTTACCCCTCCGAGACTCTCTTCTATCGCCCTGCCTCCTTTCACTTCTCCCCTCTCAGGTGTTCTGCTCTCCCAATTCCCGACCCCAAGCCTTCGGTGCTCCTCAACCTTCCTGCTCTTTTGCTGCCGTGCCAGGCTTGATTCCCCATTAGATAAGCCTACAGCTTCCCTCTGTGCTTCTCTTGGCATCCTCTTACTGGGCGTTGGCTCATTATGAGCAGCTGCCCCAATTGCTCCATACCACTATCGCGTCACCCTTTCCACCCATTGTGCCTGCTGGGGGCTAATCTTGCCAATCCTCTTCCTGTCCAACTCGCCCCCCCCCCACTGCTGCCCCTGTGGACTCTGCCGGTGGATCAGCTCTCACTGGCCCTCTATGCATCTCCCTCCAGAATATCCTTTCACTTGTGAACAAGGCCCTTGCCATCCATGAACTTGTTGTGGATGATTGTATCGACATCATGGCCTTAATGGAAACCTGACTCAGGTGATGCCTTTCCCCTTAATGAAGTCTCTCTGGCTACATCTTCCAACACTTGTCCTGCCGAGACCGTCACGGTGGCAGTGTGGCGCTTATCACTGGATCACATCCTGACCTGACCCCCTCCTCTGGCACTTTCTCCTCCTTCAAGATCTCACCTTCTTACGCCCCCACCCCTGTCACCTCTCTTACAAAATCATTGTTCTCTTTACCCCCCCCCCCCCCAAATACAATAAAAATGTTATCACTAAGATATCTTCACTCCTTTCCTCCCTCAGTCTGTGCACCGAACAACTTCTCATCTTCAGCAATTTCAATCTCCATCTCAACTCATCATGTTCTCTCTCCTCTGAGCTCGCTGCCCTCTTATCCTCCCTAAATGTCTCCCTGCATGTAAACTCCCCAACCCATATTCACAGCCACCCCCATGATCTTGCCATCTCACATAGTCTTGTTAGTCCCATCATATCAATTACAGATAAGGCCATCTCTGATCACCTTGTATCGCTGTCCGCCCCAACCCTACCTCATTCTGTATCGGTCCCTGGAAAACAAAACTGCCCCCCTATTCACTTGCAACTGCACTTTTGAAATCTCAACTATCTAGCCTTTGGTCCTCCTTTCGCTACAACATTTCTGCAGCTACTGATTCGCTCAATCCCACGCTCACCTGCACCTTTGATACCCTAGTCCCCACTAAAAAGATCAGTGTCTCACCCTGGCCGTTTCCCCGGTATGGCCCCCATCTCTGCTCTCTTAAGTAAAGAGACACAGACTTGAAAGGATATGGCAGACAGTTGGTCCAGCCATCCACCGCCACATCTGGCTGGACCATTTAAAATGCTATCTGGTCTGCTGTCATCTGTTAAAATTGTTCACTATTCCAGGATCATCTTGGAATGCAAAGGTAACCCCTGGCTTCTTTTCTCTGCTGCAAACTGTCTTCTTACACCCCTCCACCCTTCACCCTCCACCCTTCACCCTTCACCCTCCACCCTCACCTCCAACAATAAGTAAGAGGAGCTCATGGACTTCTTTGTCACTAAGATCGAGACCATCCAATCAGCCGCCTCTGCCTTGTCTCTCCCTTCCACTAGCCCACCGGGCCATACTTCCTCCAAGGTGCCCTCCTGCCCCTAGCCCTGAACTCGCATCATTCTCTAGTTTCTCTCCTATTTCCCCCCATTCCCTCTCTGAGCACATGTTGGCCATGACTCCCACCTCCTGTTCCCTCGAACCTATTCCCACTAACCTGCTGACCCGTCCTGGTCCCCATGTTAACTGATATTCTTCACAGTTCTCTCTCTTCAGGTGTTGTCCCTCTCTCCTTTAAATCTGCTGTTATCACCCCTCTCCTCAAAAAAACCCCTTGACTTCACCATCCTTGAAAATTACTTCTCCATCTCCAAACCTCCCTTTCCTCTCCAAAGTTCCTGAACGCCTCCCAAATCTGTGCCCGTCTTTCCCGTAGCTCCATGTTTCAATCTCTCCAATTAGGTTTCTAGCCCTGGCGTGGTGCCGAAGAGCTCTTATCAAAGTCACAATTGACATCCTGTGTGACTGTGGCAAAGGTAAACTTGCCCTCCTCATCCTTATTGACTTATCTGCAGTCATTGACATGATTGACCACACTATCCTTCTCCAATGCCCCTCCACTGTCGTCCAGCTGGGTGGGACTGCTCTCACTGATAACTTAACTCATACCAAGTCCAGTTCACCTATCCCCCTCTGTGCTTGGAGACATGCATTGACTCCCGATCGAGCAACGTCTTGATTTTAAAATTCTCATCCTTGTTTTCAAATCCCTCCATGGCCTCACCCCTCCCTATCTCTGTAATCTCCTCCAGCCCCAGCACCCTCCAAGATATGTGCCC
Source organism: Heterodontus francisci (assembly GCF_036365525.1). NCBI lineage: Eukaryota > Metazoa > Chordata > Chondrichthyes > Heterodontiformes > Heterodontidae > Heterodontus > Heterodontus francisci. The sequence continues at coordinate 53,705,534 of NC_090400.1, forward strand.
TCATCTAATTCTGGCCTCTTGAGCATCCACCATTGGCGGCAGCACCTTCAGTTGCCTAGGCCCTAAGCTCTGGAATTCCCTCCCTACAACTCTCCGCCTCTCTACCTCGCTTTCCGTAAAACCTACTTCGTTGGCCAAGCTTTTGGTCACCTGACCCAATGGGTGGAAACTCTTAGGCTATAAGCGTGAGTCAGGACCATTTCCGGTGTCAACACTGCTCTTGCTGTCAGGGCACAAGCCTGAGAGATCTTCCCAGAGGCCGCCAATTAAGAGGCGGGAGGACGGGTCCCTGAGGCCGCTGGCCCAATCAGAGGGCATGTAGCCTTGGAAGGACAGCAGCCCCACCTGCAGAGGTGGGGGCTGCCGCAACAGGATGGGGACTGCAAGGACACCTCCATCTTGAGGGGCCCTCTGAAGAGATATTAACTTTAATAAGCTAAACACTGGCCACAGCTATATGGACACCCCTGTGCAGCAGCTGCGGCTCTCTGATGGCTGGGTTCCGGTGGGGGGTGTTAATTGAGGAGGCTTCACGTGCCCCCCAGTCCACTGCCAGCAAGCTACCTCCAGCTACCTACTGGGCCTGGACCTCAGTGTGGGGGGGGGCCTGTCCGCTGCTGGGAAGATCCCAGTGGCGTGCGCAATCAGCCCATAAATGGCCATTTAATTATGCAGGTTGGCCCCCTGCTGCTGCCAAGTGGTAGATTCTGAAGGCACTGACCTGCCTCTGGGATGATTGCCCAGAGGTAGCAACGCAACAGACTGCTGACCTGCTGCATATTGCTTGGAAATTCCCCGCCACCACCGCCCCCCCCCCCCCCCCACTCCGGTCCTGCCTTGAAGCCTGCCCTGTAGGACCGGGAAGATTCCACTCAATGGGCTGAATTTTATGTGCCCACCGCCCACACAGGCTGCACGTCACTTAAATAGCCAGGGTGGGCTACCCTGATCCCCCGATCACGTGGAGGGGGTGGGCTGTCCGTCCCCGGCAATGGCGTCAGCTGCCGGGAAATTTAAATATTTAACGGAGAAGTGAATAAAAATAAATAAATACATTTATTTTGCCCCTCCCCCACTCCCCAATAACAATTAAATTAATTATTTGCCCTTCCCCCCTCAAAACTCATACCTTTACCCACTGACCTTCCCCCCCACCCCCCCGCAAACTGCACAAACTTTCAACTCCAACCCTTCCCACTATCCCCTACACCCATGACGTTAACTTGACTCTGTTCCCCCCCCCCCACTCCCCCACACATAGAAACTTACCACCTCCCCCCTCCCCACCAGTGTGGCACCTCATTTCCCCGGAAGGGAATCCAAAGGGGTGGGAGTGCCGGCCACCAGGCCAAAGATCGCAGCGGGACATCGAGTGGCGACGTGAGTTTCATGAATTCATTCATTTTAATTAATTTAAATATTCAAATTGGGGTCCTGTCGCTGAGTGGCGGTGGAGGGGGGGGGTCGCCATGAGGCCTCGCCGCCGCTGGCAATATTGGGCCAAGCCCTCCTGGCGTCGGGGTGCATGGCGGCCCTCTCCCAGGAGGCATCTTCAGGCCCCACCCCCTACGCCGGGGGGGAGAACAAAATCCAGCCCAACATTTCCTAACGCGGCTCAGTGTCATATTTTGTTTTATATTGCTCCTGCGAAGTGCCTTGGGACATTTTATCATGTTAAATATATTGTTGTGTTCACAGCTCACAGGGTTAACAGTCATTGTTTTAAATATAGAATTACTATTACCTGGGAAGAGTGATTGGATCGATGGTGGGCTGTGTTGTGAGCTCGCATCTCTTCTGGTTCCAAAAGCCAAGATTCTTAACTGCTGCATGCCTAATAGCAGATTAAATAAATTCAGAAATAACGCTCAATATTAATGAGCTTAGATGTTCAGACCTTAGAAATACACGAGGGCAGCTGTTGTAAGACAATAGCTAGGGACACCTAGTGGAGGAATATCAATGATTTGCCACAAGCCACGTCATGTAACAATAACCTGAATTTTTTTTTTCTTTGGCCTCCTTATCTCGAGAGACAATGGGTAAGCGCCTGGAGGTGGTCAGTGGTGTGTGGAGCAGCGCCTGGAGTGGCTATAAAGGCCAATTCTAGAGTCACAGGCTCTTCCACAGGTGTTGCAGAAAAATTTGTTTGTCGGGGCTGTTACACAGTTGACTCTCCCCTTGCGCTTTTGTCTTTTTTCCTGCCAACTGCTAAGTCTCTTCGACTCGCCACACTTTAGCCCCGCCTTTATGGCTGCCCACCAGCTCTGGCGAACGCTGGCAACTGACTCCCACGACTTGTGATCAATGCCACACGACTTCATGTCGCGTTTGCAGACGTCTTTAAAGCGGAGACATGGACGGCCGATAGGTCTGATACCAATGGCGAGCTCGCTGTACAATGTGTCTTTGGGGATCCTGCCATCTTCCATGCGGCTCACATGGCCAAGCCATCTCAAGTGCCGCTGACTCAGTAGGGTGTATATGCTGGGGATGTTGGCCGCCTCGAGGACTTCTGTGTTGGAGATACGGTCCTGCCACCTGATGCCAAGTATTCTCCGGAGGCAGCGAAGATGGAATGAATTGAGACGTCGCTCTTGGCTGACATACGTTTATTTATTTAGAGATACAGCACTGAAACAGGCCCTTCGGCCCATCGAGTCTGTGCCGACCAACAACCACCCATTTATACTAACCCTACAGTAATCCCATATTCCCTATCACCTCCCTACACTAGGGGCAATTTACAACGGCCAATTTACCTATCACCTGCAAGTCTTTTGGATGTGGGAGGAAACCGGAGCACCCGGCAAAAACCCACGCAGACACAGGGAGAACTTGCAAACTCCGCACAGGCAGTACCCAGAATCGAACCCGGGTCCCTGGAGCTGTGAGGCTGCGGTGCTAACCACTGCGCCACTGTGCCGCCCACGTTGTCCAGGCCTCGCTGCCATAGAGCAAGGTACTGGGGACACACTCGGACTTTTGTGTTCCGTGTCAGTGCGCCATTTTCCCACACTCTCTTGGCCAGTCTGGACATAGCAGTGGAAGCCTTTCCCATGCACTTGTTGATTTCTGCATCTAGAGACAGGTTACTGGTGATAGTTGAGCCTAGGTAGGTGAACTCTTGAACCACTTCCAGAGCGTGGTCGCCCATATTGATGGATGGAGCACTTCTGATGTCCTGCCCCATTGTGTTCGTTTTCTTGAGGCTGATGGTTAGGCCAAATTCATTGCAGGCAGCCGCAAACCTGTCGATGAGACTCTGCAGACACTCTTCAGTGTGAGATGTTAAAGCAGTATCGTCAGCAAAGAGGAGTTCCCTGATGAGGACTTTCCGTACTTTGGACTTCGCTCTTAGACGGGCAAGGTTGAACAACCTGCCCCCTGATCTTGTGTGGAGGAAAATTCCTTCTTCAGAAGACTTGAACGCATGTGAAAGCAGCAGGGAGAAGAAAATCCCAAAAAGTGTGGGTGCAAGAACACAGCCCTGTTTCACGCTACTCAGGATAGGAAAGGGGTCTGATGAGGTGCCGCCATGTTGAATTGTGCCTTTCATATTGTCATGGAATGAGGTGATGATACTTAGTCGCTTTGGTGGGCATCCAATTTTTTCTAGTAGTCTGAAGAGACCACGTCAGATTGGTTTGCCCTGAGACAGCCATCACCACTTCACTCAGGGAAAACCAAGTCAACAGAGGGTTCTTAAAGGGACCACTGCTGATCGCAATCAACAAGGGAAGTTTGTAAAAAAGCATTTAGCTGAATTTGGAGCAGCACCAGGCAGAGAACCCCAGCCCAGGATTGGCTTGCCCTTTAGCCTGATCTTCAGTCATTTTATTTTATTTAGAGATACAGCACTGAAACAGGCCCTTCGGTCCACCGAGTCTGTGCCGACCAACAACCACCCATTTATACTAATCCTACATTAACCCCATATTCCTACCATATCCCCACAATTCCCCTACCATCTACCTACGCTAGGGGCAATTTATAATGGCCAATTTACCTATCAACCTGCAAACCTTTGGCTGTGGGAGGAAACCAGAGCACCCGGTGAAAACCCACGCGGTCACAGGGAGAACTTGCAAACTCCGCACAGGCAGTACCCAGAATTGAACCCGGGTCACTGGAGCTGTGAGGCTGCGGTGCTAACCACTGTGCTGCCATTCTTTGCCCATGAGCTGCCTGTTACTCACCGCAGCTCACTGGCCCCTTGCAAATGTGGTCTGAGGTTCAGTATTGAGGGCACCTAGGGCCACACCGTTCAGTCGCAGAGATTGTTCCTTACCCACTACTCCCTGCACCCTGTGTGCACCCAGTCATTTCTAGGCCATTGAAATTTTCTCCTTTTTTGTCATCAAGAGCCAGATGCAGGCAAGACGAGGCAGACATGAAAAAGGGAGACAATGGCAGACACTCAACAGAATGGTCGGCCAGTAGAAATTGGCCCACACCATCATCCAGGTACAGTCAGTCAGGTAGTGGATATGAACCTACAGACAATGACGGGCAGGTAAAGACTATCCAGCCTGTTCTATGTAATTGCAATACCTTATGTATCACAATAAATACACTCCCCACCACCCCCCCCCCCCACCCCCGGAAACCATGTGATCTCCTGGGAGAGGCGAAAAAACCCAGAAATAAAAGCAAAATAATGCAAATGCTGGAAATCTGAAATAAAGACAGAAAATACTGGAAATACTCAGCAGGACAGGCCGTATCTGTGAAGAGAGAAGCAGAGTTAATGTTTCGGGTCTGTGGCCTTTCATCAGAACTGGCAAAGGTTAGAAAAGAATAAGGTTTTAAGCAAGTGAAGGAGGGGGTGGTGGTTTGGTGGGGAAGAGAACAAAAGGGAAAGTGTATGATCGGGCAGAGGGCAGGAGAGTTTAAATAACAAAGCTGTCCTGGGTCAAAGGCAAAGAATGTGTTAATGCTAGCGTGAAAAACAAAGCATTAGTCCAGAGAGAGTGTTAATGGCAGAATAATAAGCAGCTCTGTCCAAAAGTACATGGAAAACAGGCACATGGTTATAAAAATAAAATAAAATGATAAAAAATAGAAAAATATAAAAAAGGCCTGTCATGCTCTGAAATTGCTGAACTCAATGTTCAGTCCACAAGGCTGTAGAGTGCCTAATCGGAAGATGAGCTGCTGCTCCTTGAGCTTGAGTTGATGTTCACTGGAACACTGCAGCCCGAAGACAGAAATGTGGGAATGAGAGCAGGGGAGTGTGTTGAAATGGCAAGCAACCGGAATTTCAGAGTCAAACTTTCAGACTGAGCAGAGGTGCTCTGCAAAGCAGTCACCTAATCTACGTTTGGTCTCCCCAATGTAGAGGCAACTACATTGTGAGCTCCGAATACAGTATACTAAATTGAAGGAAGTACAAGTAAATCGCTGCTTCACCAGGAAGGAGTGTATGGGGCCTTGGATGGTGAAGAGAGAGGAGGTAAAAGGCAGGTATTACACCTCCTGCAAACTTGTTGCACTCCGTTCTCTCAGGTCTAACCCTAACATTGTGATCAAACCTGTTGACAAGGGTTGTTGTTGACAAACCTGTTGTTGTCTGGCGTACTGACCTCTACCTTGCAGAGGCTGAGCGCCAACTCTCAGACACTTTTTCCTACCTCCCCATGGACCATGACCCCCACTACCGAACATCAAGCCACTGTCTCAAGGACTGTCACTGATCTCATCTCCTCTGGAGATCTTCCCTCTACAGCTTCCAACCTCCTAGCCCCACAACACTCGACAACCCGCTTCAACCTCCTTCCTAAAATCCATAAACAGGACTGTCCTGGTTGACCCATCATTTCAGCCTGTTCCTGCCCCACTGAACTTATTTCTTCCTATCTTGACTCTATCTTTTCTGCGCTGGTCTAATCTCTTCCCAGCTACATCCGTGACTCTTCTGACACCCTACGTCATTTCGACCCTTTCCAGTTCCTGGCCCTAACTGCCTCCTCTTCAATATGGATGTCCAATCTCTCTACATCTCCATCCCCCACCAGGACAGTCTGACGGCTCTCTGCTTCTGCCTTGAACAGTGGCCCAACCAGTCCCCATCCACCACCACCCTCCTTGCCATTTCAACAATTTCAGAGCATGACAGTCCTTTTTTTATATTTTTCTTTTTTTTTATCATTTTATTTTTTTTTAACCTTGTGCCTGTTTTCATGTGCTTTTGGACAGAGCTGCTCATTACTCTGCCATTAACACTCTTTCTGGACTAATTTTTTGTCTTTCCCCACTAGCATTAACATTCTCGTTGCCTTTGTCCCATGGCAGCTTTATTATTTAATCTCTCCTGCTCTCTGCCCTATCACACACCTTCCCTTTTGTTCTCTTCCCCACCAAACCAACCCCCTCCCCCTTCACTTGCTTCAAACCTAATTCTTTTCAAACCTTTGCCAGTTCTAATGAAAGGTCACAGACCTGAAACGTTAACTTTGCTTCTCTCGCCGCAGATGCTGCCTGACCTGCTGAGTATTTCCAGCACTTCCTGTTTTTATTTCAGATAAAAACACAGGCCAATTTGGGGGGAGAAAATTCTGAGAAATTCTTCTCTGACCCGTCTAGGCGGTAGAGATGGTCCAGATGAGGAGTGGACACTGAGTGAAGAACAATACACAAGGAAGACAGAGGAAGAGGTATTGTAAGTGGAGAAGAATGTTCCTAAGCAGAGGCTAAGGAACTATCAGCCCTTGGCTTCAATAGTGTGTGGATGATGATCTCAGCAGTCTTGCTGTGAAAGGAAACATGCTGCCAGAGCATTGAATTCATGAAGACACTGCATAGACTCTCTGAAAATGTGTAACAGATGGCAGAGCTGGCGTCAGAGGCCATTGCCCTCCTTTGGGGTAGCGTCAGAGAGGGCTCTGCAGCAACGCAGAGGAGCTTGGAAGGACTGGCAGCTGCACAAGTCTCTGTTGGCATGACATAGGAATGTAGGAACAGGTGAAGGCCATTCAGTCCTTCAAGCCTGTTCCGCCATTCAGTGAGATCATGGTTGATCTGTATTTTAACTCCATCCACACGCCTTGGCTCCATTTCCTTTTCTATCCTTGTCTAGCAAAAGTCTATTGATCTCAGACTTAAAATGATCAATTGAGCTAGTTTCCATAGCTTTTTGTGGGAGAGAGTTCCCACTTCTACCACCCTTTGCAAGAAGAAGTGTTTCCTAATTTCTCTCCTGAATGGCCTGGCACTGGTTTTAATGTTATGTCCCCTTGTTCTAGATGCCCTCACCAATGGAAGAAGTCTCTCTTTCTCTATCTACCCTATCAATTCCTTTCAAAATGCTAAAAGCCGCAGTCAAATCTCTGTAACGTTCAACGTTGCAGGGAATGCAAGCCTGGTTTGTATGACGGATCACAGAGGCCTGGAGAAGAGTCAGCACCTCCAACACAAAAGCTTTGATTAGTGGCATTCAGGCCTTGGGTGACAGAATGGAGAAAGCAATATCCACTGGGATCCCAAGACATCAAGGGCATCGGTTCAGAGGGGATTGCTCACTGAACACTCGAATTGAGTTCTCAGTTTTAAAGTTCCAGATTATTGCATGATTGTTGAAAAAATAATGGTATGATGTTCACAGAATTACATAGAATATACAGCACAGAAACAGGCCATTCGGCCCAACTATTCTATGCTGGTGTTTATACTCCACATGAGTCTCCTTCCATTTATCTCCTTTGTCTCAGCCTTTCAGCATATCTTTTTATCCCTTTTTCTCTCATGTACTTGTCTAGTTTCCTTTTGAAAGCATTTAAGCTATTTGCCTCAACCACTTCTTGTAGTAGTGAGTTCCACATTCTAACCACTCTCTAAGAGAAATAATTCTCCTTATTTCCCTATTGGATTTATTAGTAACTGTGTTGTTTTTGTGGCCCCTAGTTTTGGATTCTACACAAGTGGAAACATTGGGCTGAATTTTACTGACCCCTCACGTCGGGATCCGTGGCATGAAGATTGCCCCGGATGAGGCCCGCCACGGACCTTGACGCCGGGAGGGCCCAGCCTAATATTGCCAGCGGCGGCAAGGCCTCATGGCGGCCGCCCGCCACCCCCAAACGCCGGTCGGCGACGGGACCCCCATTTAAATATTTAGATGAATTAAAATAAACAAATTACACTACCGCCATCTGTCCCGGTACGATCTTCATGCCGGTGGCCGGCAGTCCCACGCCTTCAGATCCCCGTCTGGGGAACTGAGGGGCAACATTGGTGGGGAGAGGTTGGCAGGCAAGTGTTCTCAGTGTTTTGTGGCGGGGGGGGGGGGGAGGGGGGAGTGGGGCCAAAGTCATATCATTGGTAGAGGGGATGGTGGGAAGGGCTATAGTGTAAAGTTTATGCATTTGGGGTGGGAAGGTCAGGTGGACAAGGCAAGTGTTTTGGGGGAGGAGAGGGCGAGTAATTAATTCAATGGTTATTGGGGGGGGGGTGGGAAAGGGGCAAAATAAATTGATTTAATTTTTTTAAATCAATGCATCTTTAAATATTTAAATTGAATGGCAGGGCTTGAAGCCCTTCAAAAATGGCGTCAGCGCCTGTACATTGATCATCGGGAGGGCGGTCCACCCCGGCTATTTAAATGAGCCGCTGCGCTTAATATCGCAGCGGCTCCGTCATGTGCGTCGCGTCCTCTACGGCTGACTTCAGCAACTGGACTATAAGTTTCAGGCAATTCTCTCCACATCTGCCCACTCCAACCCATTCATAATTTTAAAGACCCCTATCAGATCTCCTCTAAGTCTTCCTTTTTCTAAAGAAAAAAACCCAACCTGTTCAATCTTTCCCTATAGCTGTAAGCTCTCAGTTCTGGTATCATCCTTGTAAATCTTGTTTTCACTCTTTCCAGTTCTTTTATGTCCTTTTAATAGTATGGAGACCAGAACTGTGCATAGTTACTCTAAGTGGGGCCTGTCCAGGGACTTATACAAGCTTAACGTAATTACAATGCTTCTGAATTCTATACCCCTAGAAATAAATCCCACTACTTTGTTAGCATTTTTAATTGTTTTGCTCACCTGTGATGATGTTCTTGATAATTTTTTCACCTGTATCCCACGATCCTTTTACTCTTCTACGCCATTCAGTTTGTTATTTACTAAAGTATTGGTGGCGATGTTTTTCTGTAGAATACATAAAGTTGCAATGGAAATTGAAAATATTTTTGTCCCTCATGGGACTTCTTTTAATGATGAATAGAGTGTTCTGAAGGGTTATGAATATAAATTATGTGGATCATCCTAGTTGTTACAGACATTCTACAGTTATAACCTAATTAGATGTTACTGAAAGTCTCTGTGCTATATTTACCTTGTACCTCTCCCTCAGCAGTTGTCTGTAACTCTGTGCTTACCCACCTTATGTCCAAACTCCAGTCTTAGGGTGTTCAGCTCTGTCTCCTCTTCAGGAATTGCAATTTCCAGGCCCTTTTCTGAACTGCAAAGCTGTGGAGGGCACAGCAAGTCACTACAACATTGAAAGCACATTGGACGGAGCTCCAGACCAATCTAGGCAGCTTAAGCTTCCCTTTTAGCATGGCAGTGATCTGTTCAATTTTAATTTTGGTTTGTTTGTGAATCATAGCATTAACTTTAGTTCACAGGCGGTCACCTGCAAAGCTGTTAGCAACCGGGGTAGTATTGGATACCTCTTGACTTCAAGAAGGCAGCCAATGCATTGTCATTGATTCCGAAAGAATGCACAAACAGTTGTCTGCCAAAGGATGAATGATTCATGACATTGACCTGTATACAACAACAGTAATATTGCATCTTTCATGTAGTAAAACATCCCAAGACGCCTCACAGGAACGTCATCAAACAAAATTTGACACCGAGCCACATAATGAGACATTAGGAGAGGTGACCAAAAGCTTACTCAAAGAGATAGGTTTTAAGGAGTGTCTTAAAGGAGGAGAGAAAGGTTAGGATGGAATTCAAGAGTTTGGGGCCTAGACAGCTGAAGGCACGGCCACCAATGGTGGAGTGATGAGAATTGGGGATGCACAAGAGGCCAGAATTGGATAAGCACAGAGATCTCGGAGGGTTGCAGGGCTGGAGGAGATCACAGAGATTGAGAGGGGCGAGGACATGGAGGGATTTGAAAATAAGGATACAAATTTTAAAATTGAGGCAAACACGGAAATATTCAATGAATGGCCTGACACTGGGAAGTTCCGAAGAACAAAGGGACCTTGGCGTGTTTGTCCATAGATCTCTGAAGGCAGAAGGGCAGGTTAATAGGGTGGTGAAAAAGGCATATGGGACAGTTGCCTTTATCAATCGAAGCATAGATTACAAAAGCAGGGAAATCATGGTGATGTTGGAGTTGTACAGAACTTTGGTAAGGCCACAGCTGGAGTACTGTGTGCAATTCTGGTCGCCACATTATAGGAAGGATGTGATTGCATTGGAGGGGGTGCAGAGGCGATTCACCAGGATGTTGCCTGGGATGGAACATTTAAGCTATGAAGAGAGGTTGGATAGGCTTGGGTTGTTTTCACTGGAGCAGAGAAGACTGAGGGGTGACCTGATCGAGGTGTACAAGATTATGAGGGGCATGGACAGGGTGGATAGGGAGCAGCTGTTCCCCTTAGTTGAAGGGTCAGTTACGAGGGGTCACAAGTTTAAGGTGAGGGGCGGGAGGTTTAAGGGGGACTTGAAGAAGAACTTTTTTACCCAGAGGGTGGTGACGGTCTGGAATGCCCTGCCTGGGAGGGTGATAGATGCAGGTTGCCTCACATCCTTTAAGAAGTACCTGGATGAGCACTTGGCATGTCATAACATTCAAGGCTATGGGCCAAGTGCTGGCAAATGGGATTAGGTAGACAGGTCAGGTGTTTTAATGCATCGGTGCAGACTCAATGGGCCGAAGGGCCTCTTCTGCACTGTATTATTCTGTGATTCTGTGTGATTCTGTGATTCATTGCCGGATCGGGAGCCAATGTAGGTCAGCGAGCACAGGAGTGATGGCTGTGAGTTAGGAATATGGGCAGCAGAGTTTTGGATGAGCTCAAGTTTAGGAAGGGTGTAAGGTGGGAGGCCAGTCAGGAGAACATTGGATTAGTCAAGTCAAAAGGCAAGGATGAGGGTTTCAGCAGTAGATGAGCTGAGGCAGGGGAGGAGATGGGCAATGACACACAGAAACCTTTACATATAATCACACACTAATTGGATATTAAGGGAGTGAACACTCCTTTTGTTGGTGTAATGTTGTGGGTTGTCAGTAGGGACTTGTATGGCCACATCGGTACAATCTGTAGCTCCAAGCACTGATGGTGACTCTGCGATCTGATGAAAATTAATGGTCCACTTGCTCAACTGACGTGTAATAACTTGGGCAGCCCCAGCAAACAAAGTGATAATGGATTGCCATATGCAAGAATGGACAGCAAACTGACTAACCAGCTTGAAGTTGCCTATTGCCTCTTGGAATGAGCCAGTGGCTAAGAAATTAAATCTGAGCCACAGTAATCATTATCGTGTTCCTGGAGGAAGTTTGTTGAACTTACTTTAAGATGGAACAAAGCCTTTCTGGGGCTTCTGGAGTGAACTGCAGCCTCTTTAAACATAACTCTAGAGAGATATTCAATGAAGATCTGGTGGGACTCTACACACTGGCGGCTCAGTATCTGTGGAAAAGAGAGGATCTCCTGTGCTCCATGGTCGCATGAGTCAGACTTCCTGGGTTGTCCACTGTTCCTCCTCCTCTTCCTCCTCCAACAAATAATGGGACTATCAATGGAGAAAACCATTTTACAGTCCTCCCCTATATTTTAGGGAAATTCCCCAAACAAGACACAGGCACAAGGGTGACTTCCAAATGAAGCTAGGGGCTTCTAAAATAAAGTGTAAAACTCACCAAAATTTAGACAAAAGACCAATCCGGGGAGGGATGAGGAGAAGCTTTTTATGCTGCGGTTTGCTGTTATCTGGGATGCGCTGTCTGAAAGGGTGGTGGAAGCAGATTCAAGTTTCAAAAGGGAATTCCAAGGGGAAATTTTGCAGAGCTATGGGGAAAGAGCAGGGAAAGTGGGACTAATTGGATAGCTCTTTCAAAGAGTCAGCACAGTGTTACGACCAGGTGAGAAAGGGGTCTCGGGTTCCCTCTCAGCCTTCACCTGGTTTTAAAGTAACAGGGTTTTATTTTTAACACACCATTTTTTTTAGTTTCCCCTTACTGAATCCTTGTTCACTGCTTTCCAATTGTAAGGCAAAGAAACCAGCCAAACAAGTTTTCTTAGGTTTAAAGAGGAAAGGTTGAACTTTATTAAACTTAAACTCTAATTAAGTTAACACCTACGGATACACGATGCACCCACGGTAGCATGCATAGGCGATAAACATACATGCAGATAGAGACAGAAAAGAGCAGAAGAAATAAAGTGGAAAAGTTTGAGGCAATATCTGAAGATAGGTTTGGTTACTGTTCTTCGAGCTCACTGTGAAGTCCTTGATTGTAGGTAGATCTTACTTTTTGTTGGGGCCCAGTATTCTTCTTAAACCTTGTTCGATGTAGGAGACTTTTCTCTCATGTGGTTCACGTCTTCAGTGGATTTGGAGCTCCGTGAGAAAGAGATGGGAGCGGACAGGAGAGGCTGTGGCGAGCCAGCCAGGAGAGGTCTTTTCAGTCCAGGAGCAAAGAGTCTCCCTCTCTCAAACTGTCTGTAAAATTCAAAAAAACTTAGGTTGCCCAGCAGTTTAGTCATGTGACTAGCTGGTTTGATCATGTCTGTGTGGGTTTGGCCATCTTAGCAGTCATCCTGGAATGTGAGCTTCCTCGCCTTCAATGTCTGGTGATCAAAGTCTATTGTGAGTTGAATGTGTCAGGGAATGGTCCTTTGTCTCCACAAGCACTGTCTGTTAGTATGTAAATGTTTTTTTCCAGCCGCGGCTGATCTATTTAACAAGTCATTTCCTCGCTCCAGCAACAGTTTAAAATCAATCGTCATATGGTAAAATTAATATGCCTCATTCTTGGCAGGTGGGCACCTGCATGACAACAGACATAATTGGCTGAATGGCCTCCAGTACTGTATGATTCCATGTGCAGGATTTTACTGCAGGCTTCAGAACCCTGAAATTGGGATCAAATGGGGGGTCCCGAGCTCGCACTTGCCACGAGCCAGACCGAGGGAGCTATTTTCCCAGAGACAGCCTCCATGTTCATCACCCTGTTAAAGATGGCGGCTGGGTTCCCAATGTTGCTGGCCCAGTCAGTGAATTGGCAGCTCTAGAACCTCGGCAGTCGCACCAGGGGAGGTGACCACCGCTGAGACAGGTAGGAGACCTCGAGAGCACTTCAGAATGGAGGCACCCATGGAGGAGTAAAATTAAATATATTAATCAGTGGAGGAATGCCGATAGGGGCCTCTGATTGAAGGGGAAACCCCCTCCGAATGGCTCATGGGAGCCATGAGGATGCCTTTCCTGCCTGCGGCCCTGTCATTGGGGCATGGATCCCCCGGCTCAGATGACCACCCCCCACCCCCACTCCCACTCTGGTCTGCAGCAGGAAGGACGCCTCCATGGAGCTGGTGCCGTCCATACATGGTGGGGGTGGGGCACTCCACCACCAGCAAAATACTGGTGAGCCCCCTAAATCACCCCTCATTGGGGCCTTCATTATTTAAATTGCCTGCCTGCCTCCATGGTGCGGGCAGCCAATCCACATTCCTGCCTGCTGCTAGGTAACTTCCCCGGAGGCGGGAATGCATTGAGCAGCTGTCCTGACATGGCTTTCCTCCTATATATGTAACCATTCTATGATTCTATGAGTCTATAATTTCCAGGAGCTCACCCCCAGCCACAGCTTGGATTGTATCAATATTTACATGTGCTCCTCAGCAGTGTATCAATATTTGCAGGTGGGCCTAGCGATGTATCAATTTTTACACGAGTCTCCGGGAAATGTATCAATATGTACAGGTGACTCTCAAGAGTGTATCATTATTGGTCCTGAGGAGTCTATCATTATTTACAGGAGTCTGCAGGAGTGTTATGAATTATTTAAAGGTAGCCAATAGCAGTGTATCAATACTTGCAGGAGTCCCTCAGATTGAAAGGGTAGACCCATCAGACATGCGGGCATGGTGGAATATAGTCACGTGGGCATTACTCTGGGGGTCCTCAATATGGACTCTACCTGCAAGACAAGGCGTGAGTAACATTCCCTTCTTCTCCTGCACTAAATCCTCATGTCCCTGCTTCACCCTTAACTCCTTATCCTGGTTGTTTCTCACTTCATATCCACTTTGCTTAGGAATAACATGCAGTGCGTGAGGGACTTAGCCGAGGGGAGAGAATGGGGGGGGGGGTGGGGGGAAATGAAGCCTGAAAAATAATGTATTGATTGTAATAAAAATTGTAGCGTGGCATTTTGAAAGATTTCACTATACCTAACTGAATTGCGATTACACCAGTCAGTTTAAGCATATATATCCACCCTGAAGGAATAGCGGGTAATACTTCCCTCTTCAGACATCACCCTCTTTTTATTATGGGGGGGAGAATGAAATTCAGGTTAATATCTGATACTCCTTTTATTCCAAGATATTGCAGAACAACCGAAGGCCATTTGAAAGAGAAGGAAATAAACTGGGAGAGAAAGCACTTTTTTCATATTGGATGAATTATTTGATTAAGATTAATAGCAGATCCCTATATTGAGCAAATGGGAATTCAATGGAGATAGAATTTTTACCTTTTCTTTAGGGAGGTAAGGATTTGACCTTAAAGAGAACCAATATTACAAATTCTTACGGCTGAAAATTACTTTTAAAAAAGTGATTAATAAGGGATTTTGACAATGCAATTTGTGTAAGCAACATTTTTTTCTTTAATAATATGTTTGAAACCCAAGATTGGTGCATCTCCTTCTCATATTTGTAATCTTTTTTAAGTTGCTCCCTTCTCCTGATGAAAGCAGTGGTTCATGCTGAGGTGTGATTGCATGCCGTCAATAACTCTCCATTAGCTTGCAAAGTCATCATGCTTCATGTGCTCTTAAAACTTGAACATCTCAAGACTACATTTAAGAGGGAACTAAATTGTTTCTCTATTAAAGGACACTGGGGAGCAAAGAGAGGGAGATCAGACCAAGTGACTCATGGAGGAAGTTAATGGCACTGACATAGTGAGGTCATTAGCCTGAATCTGTGCCTTGGCCTTCCCATGATCTTGTGTGAGAACTTACAACAACTTACGTAGTGCCTTTAATGTAGCAAAATCTGCAAATCCATCTTGGAGGCTGTGGTGGGAGAGAGAGGAGGGAGAATCGAGACCAGAGGGGGATTTTGGAGAAGAGCTCGAGAAAAACTTTGAAAAAGAGGTGGGTTTTGAGAAGGCTTTTGACGGAGGGAGAGGTGCAGTCAGATAAAAGGGTTTAGGAGGAGAATTCCAGAATATTGGAATAAGATGGCTGAAAGATCTGCCATTGATTGTGGTGCGGGGTAGAGGAAGGGATGGAGTACAAAGAGTGTGTTGGGATGGTGAGGTTTGCCAAGATAGGGTGGGGCCCGGTTTTGGCAGAATGCCAACTAGGACGGACATTATGAAATCAACAGCCCATACAATTTGTGACAACGGGCTATTCCACTATGAGAAGCATTGCAGGCAAGCTGATCTTCTGAATTAACGTCTGCACTCACATACTTTACAGCAAATGCCATTGAGTAGCAGTCAGATGTAGCCCTTCCTCAGGGTGTAGACACTGGCTGGAATTTTACACACCCCCCCCTCCCCAAAAGAGCCGGATGTGGCAGGGGGTGGAGCGGGGGGGTGGGGGGGGGGGGGCGTAAAATGGAGTGGGAGGACCGTGAGGCCTTTCCCAACCCGCTCCCGCCTCCGCCGGCAGTTTACCTGGGGCAGCGGGAAACGCCCCGCCCGCCCCAGGCCAATCAAGGCCTGTTAATGGTCACTTAAGGAGCTCTGCCCGCCGCCACGGGGATTTTACCGTTGGCAGGTGGGCGGCCCAGGCTCAAGAAAAGCCGCCTGTAAAAAGTAGGCGGCCTTCTGCCAGCCTGGGTTGGGGGGGGCCCTCCTGATCAGGCACCCTGTGCCCAATGGAGGGCCGTCCCCTATGCCCCAACCACCCCAACTCCGAACACGCCCCCAATCGACCACGCTTGCCTCGCTGGGGCCGACTGATCACCCCCAGCGAGGCCCCAAAAACTTACCTCTTTTCCGTCCTCTCTGTCATCTTGATCACGAAGCTGGGTTGCAGTCCCAGCAGTGGCCACCGCTTTCGGTGGCGCTGCTGGGACTAAGAGCTGCCGGCCCGCTGATTGGCCGGCAGCTCCATTAGGCGGGACTTCCTGCCACAATGAGGCCTGGGGACCGTAAAATCCGGACTGGATCCCTAGGCCCAGCGGAGGCGGGATAGCCACCGACTTTTCGGTCAGTGGACAGCTCCCGTCCAACTAGCGCAAAATTCCGGCCACTGAGTCTAATTGTAATGTCCACACTGCCACTTTGCATGAGCCGAAGTACCTCAGAACAGATCAATTGAGTAGCCAATCGCGAAGCATTTTAACAGCACAAATACACTGCCTGAAAGGGTGGCGGAAGCTGATTCAAAAGTAACTTTCAAAACGTACCTGGATAAATACTTGAAAAGGAAAGATTTGCAGGGCTCTGGGGAAAGAGCAGAGGAGTGGGACTAATTGGATAGCTCTCTCGAAGAGGCATGACGAGCCAAATGACCTCATTCTATGCTGTACAATTCTATGATCAGGGATCGAGCAGCGGGGATTTCCTGGGCTGAATGGTTTTAGCACCGCAACACGAGATACACTTAGCATTAGTCATTAGCGGAGCCCCGTTTGACATTTTGTTCACTTTTTAAAGCTGCATCACATCTTTTTCCAGCTGAGCAGACAGGACGGTAACCTCTGCCCCCATTGCCACTCCATTATCATCCACTGGGGGTGCATAGATGCCAGCCAGGTTGACTCAATCTCTTAATTGCCACCCCATTGCCAGACAAAAGAGCATCATGTGGAGACAGGAGACATCACTGCGTGATAAAAAAAGATTTGGATTCACATAATGTCTCTCAAAAGCTCCTCACAAGTGCTTCACATAATGAATTACTTTGAAAAACAGTGGCTGCTGTTAATTGGGCAAAGGCAACTTGTGGACAGCAGGATTCCACAAACACCAAGGAGACAAATGATTAATCAATATTCTTGAGCTGGTTTCGGGTGAGAGAGGAATGTTACCCAGGAGACTGGGACAACTTTCTGCTCTCCAAAATACTCCCCTGACTCTTAAGCATCATGGGGAGGCAGTGGCGTAGTGGCATTGTCACTGGACTAGTAACCCAGAGACCCCAGGTATTGCTCTGGGGACATGGGTTCGAATCCCACCACAGTAGAAGGTGGAATTTGAATTCAATTAATAAATCTGGAATGATGGCCATGAAACCATTGTCGATTGTTGTAAAAACCCATCTGGTTCACTAATGTCCTTAAGGGAAGGAAATCTGCTGTCCTTACCTGGTCTGGCCTACAGGTGACTCCAGATCCACACGCCCTCAAAATGGCCTAGCAAGCCACTCAGTTCAAGGGCAATTAGGGATGGGCAATAAATGCTGGCCTGGTCTGTGACGCCCACATCCCTTGAATGAATGAAAAAAAAAATCTATGAGACAGGGCCTCTGTACTGCAATGGAGCATCAGTCTCGATCATGTCTTGGACTGGGGCTCAAACTCACAAGGCACTGATTCAGAAATGAGTATGCTACCAGTGGAGCCAAGCTCTCATTATATGACCCCTTAGCCAGTTCGGCATCCGGTTGTAGAGGGAAAAGTGTGCGTTTGTAGGGGTTAGAAAGATTTATAGATTACTTCAGTCGACTGGAGCTTTAATTGATTGTCTTCGGGATTTGGAAACAAATTTCCAAAGCTTACATTGCACTCAGTTTATTTTTAACCTCTCCCAGGAGATTGCTTGACAGTTGGGGTGGGGCTAGTCAATGTTGTACAAAGCTATACCAACTCTGGTTGCTCCAAGTTCAATAGGCTATACAGTCTTTTCCCAACTTCATGTTGCTCTGTCTCGGATTTTCACGATTGTAGTTTTTATGAGTGAACCAGATGCTGACACTCGGGCCTTTTTAATGCCCTGGTTTAACTTGTATTCACCTGAAGTTCCACCAATCTACTGGCTACTTGTGATTTTGGTATTACAGGTCCTTTAAGGTGATGGAGTGGGAGTCATAATAGATAACAATCGACTAGAATTATAGAATGATTACAGGACAGAAGGAGGCCATTCAGCCCATCGAGTCCACACCCCCTCTCTGCAAGAGCAATTAAGCTAGTCCCACTCCCCTGCCCTTTCCCTGTAACCCTGCATATTATTTCCCTTCAGGTGCTTGTCCGGTTCTTTTTTGAAAGACACGATTGTATCTGCCTCCACCACCCCCTCAGGCAGTGCACTCCAGATCCTAACCACACGCTGCATAAGAAAATGTTTTCCTCATGTCACCTTTGGTTCTTTTGCTAATCACCTTATATCCGTGTGCTCTGGCTCACTACCCTTCCTCCAATGGGAACAGTTTCTCTTCACATACAGTAAGAAGGTGTAACCAGAAAGTGGCTGACAACCCCTACGAGAATCAAACAGCTTTATTCTTGTCAATAGGGATCATTAAGCAGTATTGAACCCTCAGGGTTTAAGGAACACCTAGGAAATGGTCGATCAAAGCCAATGCAGTTCTATTAGTTACTTAATGTTGATTCCGTTATCAGAAAAGTGACTACAGCATGGGATTAAAAGAGAAAAACGCATTAAGAATCTGAAAACGCGCAGCAAAAGCCGACACTGTCTGAAAGGGGGTAAAACTCAGGTTATGCTTTGGGCAGAGAAGCTCTTCAGAATTGTTTGGCACTCTTCAGTTCCCATGAAGCTACAGGCGATCTTAATGATGAGGTAGTTAGTTACTGAGTGGCAAATAACTCAATCCATTTCTCTCCAGAGCAAATGACTTGTTCACAATTGAAATGTTGTCTTGCCTGACAAACAAGCCGATTATGGTCCTCCCCACTGGATGTATATATTGACTGATCTGTAACAGACCTGTCTCACCTCTGGGTTGTTTCATTTTTACGTGGCTGGATCATTCGCCTGACTCACAATGCTAGTTCTGGAGGATCCGTGAGCTGGCCTTTAGTCTGGCTTCTACCTTTTGACCTGTCTGCCTTGGGTGGTCCTACCAGGAGCTATACTCCCGCCAGCATAGCTCTCAGAGCTGTAGGAGCATACAAGCTGACCCACCACCTCAGGATGCAGTCCCTAGGGATGGTTAATGATGGGGACATTCTGGAGACCTGCATTCTGGACTCTGTCTTACAAGAGGCAGCTGACAGTGAGCTGTGGCTAATGGTCATCCAAATTTTGTGCCAACACACTGTATCATGTTGCTGTCCAGTCCACAGTCACAGAATAATTTACAGCACAGAAAGAGGCCATTCGGCCCATCAAGTCCATACCGGCTCCCCACGGAGCTATGCTATCTGTCCCACTCCCCAGCTCAATCCCCATAGCCCTGCAAGTCTATTTCTCTCAAGTGGCCATCCAACTTCCTCTTGAAGTTAACGATTCCCAGCTTCCACCACCCTGGTGGGAAGTGAGTTCCAGGTCATTACCACCCGTTGTGTAAAAAAGTGCTTCCTCATATTCCCCCTACATCGTTTGCTCCAAACTTTCAATCTGAGTCCCCTAGACCTTGTACCATTTGCTAATGTGAACAGTTTTTCCTTGTCTAACTTATCTAAGCCTGTCATAACCTTGTACATTTCTATGAAATCTCTTGTGAGTTTCTCTGTGTCCCTTTGTTTTCTAGTAAAAGAACAGAATGACAGAGGGCTGTGATGACACAGTGCATTGACACTCTAAGGGTGAGTGTCACAGAAAACTCACAGTTGTTTTCCACACATGATGAGCTCAGAAGTGCTGTTGAGGGAGAAGCCAATGAAGTGCTTGATTACTAGGAGGTTCATAGGGTCTGAATTCACTCACCGATGTGAATCCCAAATCCCAACAGCCTGGCTGAGATAGGGAACTTTTCTCATTCTCAGCTGGAAGGAAGGGAAGGTTGGAAAGTGAGCCACACCAGTGCACTTCCAAGCTGCTGCCTCAAGAGTGCAGTTGGCAGAACCATGAGGCCCTGATATTTACTGGGACAGAATTCCCAATTGGTGGGGGAAGGAGATCAGGTCAGGTAACCCGGAAGTCTGGGTTCTCCCAAACAGTGTGACGTGCTTATTTTTCTTTTCAACAGGTTCCCCCACCTGGAAGTAAGCCTGATTGACAGCTTGGCTCCCTGTCAGGCAGGGAACATAGCAGAAGAGGCTGCAGCCCAAGACCGTAGGTTTCCTGCTGTTGGGGTAAAGATCACAAGGGGTGTGGGGAGTGGGTACAGGGAGTCTTGGAAGATCACGGGGGGGCGAGGGGGGGCGGTGATCATGGAGGTTCAAAGAGAGCGCGGGGCAGAGATGGAGGTTTGGAGGTCAGAGATTATGGGAGGAGGTCAGCGATCACAAGGCGGGTGGTCGGTGATAGCAGAAGGTGGGTCCGATCCTGGGGTTGGGGTCCCAATCATGGGATGGGGTTCCGATCGAAGGGGTGGTGGCTGATCATGGGATTGGGGGTAATTGCATGGGTTCCTATCATGGGGAAGGAAGCAGGTTAGCTGGGGAAGGCGGGTGCGGAAGCACTTCTGCTGCCCCTGGCCCACAAGCAGTGCTGGAAAGGCATTTACGTCTTCCATGCAGCAGTCTTCACCTCCCTTTAGCTGCTGGGTTAAGCCTGAAACACATAAAATCGGAGGCACGAAACCTTGTTAAAATATTTCATTGAGCAACCCACCTCCTGGGAACAGGTTTGTTGCCACTCACCCCCATTGCCGCCATCATTAAAAGGGAAGTGGGCATATTCAAGGCAGGTCAGGTTCAGGTTTGAGAGTTTTAAAATTTTAACATCCCACCGACCCAAATCCACCAATTTTGGAGGGTTAAAATTACCCACTTGGTATCAAAAACCTTACACTCCTCTTGGCCAAGGTGAAACCTGGCAAAAAGCAAAATAATTCAGGTATATTCACCTCTATTTTTTCCCCTTCTTTGCCCCTGTGAACATAGGAGGAGGAGGCCATTCAGCCCTTCAAGGCTGTTCCACCATTCAGTTAAGTTGTGAGTGATCTGTATTGTAACTCCCTCTGCCCAACCTGGTTCTGTAGCCCTTAAAACTCTTGCCTAACAAAAAGCCATCAATCTCAGTTATGACATTTTCAATGCGACCCCAGACTCAACAGCCTTTTGGGAGAGAGAGTTCCAGATTTCCACTAACTTCTGCGTGAAGGAGTGCTTTGTGACATCGTCCCTCTAATTTTAACACTGTTCCCCTTTGTTCTGGACTTCCTCGCCATTTACCTATCAACTCATGTATTCAACTTAAATACCTCAATTAGATCACTCGTTAATCTTCGATATTCAAAAGAATACAAAGCGAGTCTATGCAACCTGTCCTTGTAATTTAATCGTTTTAACCCCAGTATCATTCCAGTGAAGCCACTGATACAGTTGAAATGAAAAGGCAAGTATACCGTGCCCCCCCACCCAGTAACCGCACCCCCCCCCCCCCAACCCCGCACACTCCAAGGTTGCTCCACTACCCATTGGCCAATGTAGTTGGCCACCAGGAGATGACATGGGGAACCCTGGTTGCAACATTTCTCCCCCCCACCACATCCCACTTCCGTACCCCTCCCCCCCAACCAGCACACCCCCCCCACAACCCGAACGTGTTCCATTTTGTCTGCAGGGAGATGGTGCGATGTTCACCTGTCATGGTTCAGAGCGCAAGCTGAGAGAAGCAGAACTCAAATTGGCATCTACCCCCACCATTGCCCATGGCCCCATGAACTGGTGCTGCACTACTCATCACTACCAGTCCATCTTAAGACTTATCTTCAAAATGGTATAGTTACAAAAACTAGAATGCTAATTAAAAACACATTAAGCGGGTTAATATCCAACAGGAGATGCCAATTAAGAGGATTGAACTGTTCGTAGATCCTTGGTGTCTTTCAGTCTTATAGCAAACCTGAAGAAAGCACTCATAAGGGCATTACTAACGCCAAATATATAGTCCTGCTGTGCTGTTACAGCCGATTACTGTACGTCACACAGGCTTTCCAGAAGGTGGAGGATATTGGGAAGAAATTTACTCTGAACATTGTGTCTGGAAAAAAATTGGAGCTGAGATTATGCAGGCTCAGTGGGTAGCGCTTTCGTCACTGGGTCAGAAGGTTGTGGGTTCAAGACCCACTCCAGAGATTAGAGTACAAAAGTCTGGGCTGACACTCCAATGCAGTACAGCACTGTTGGAGGAATCATCTTTCAGATGAGATGAGAGCAGGGGAGCTCTCCCTAGTGTCCTTTCCAACATTTATCCCTCAACCAACATCACTAAAACAGATTACCTAACAGATAGTCTAGTTGCTTGTCCAGACTGACCAAGAGAGTGTGGGAAAATGGCGCACTGACACAGAACACAAAAGTCCGAGTGTATCAAGCCTGTGTCCACAGTATCTTGCTCTACGGCAGCGAGGCCTGGACAACATATGTCAGCCAAGAGCAACGTCTCAATTCATTCCATCTTTGCTGCCTCCGGAGAATCCTTGGCATCAGGTGGCAGGACCGTATCTCCAACACAGAAGTTCTCTAGGTGGCCAACATCCCCAGCATATACACCCTACTGAGCCAGCGGCGATTGAGATGGCTTGGCCATGTGAGCCGCATGGGAGATGGCAGGATCCCCAAGGACACATTGTACAGCAAGCTCGTCACTGGCATCAGACCCACCGGCCGTCCATGTCTCCGCTTTAAAGACGTCTGCAAATGCGACATGAAGTCCTGTGACATTGATCACAAGTCGTGGGAGTCAGTTGCCAGTGATCGCCAGAGCTGGCGGGCAGCCATAAAGGCGGGGCTAAAGTGTGGCGAGTCAAAGAGACTTAGCAGTTGGCAGGAAAAAAGACAGAAGCGCAAGGGGAGAGTCAACTGTGTAACAGCCCCGACAACCAATTTTATCTGTAGCACCTGTGTAAGAGTGTGTCACTCTTGAATTGGCTTTTATAGCCACTCTAGGCGCTGCTTCACAAACCACTGACCACCTCCAGGCGCTTACCCATTGTCTCTCGAGACAAGGAGGCCAAGAAGTCCAGTTGCTGTTTGTGGGAGCTTGCTGTGCACAAATTAGCTGTAGGGTTTCCTACATTACGACAGACAACATTTAAAAAAAAACATAGATTGGAATGCATTATATAAATGCAAGCCTTTCTTTTCTTTGAAATATGCCGTACAAAAAAAAACATTTTCCCCGCTTGAGTGTTAAACTGGCAGAGTGGATCGGGCACTGGTCGCGGAATTTGCTCAATGCTCATTCCCATTGGATTTTGGGCAGAGGTGAAAACAGGGTGGGTTCTATAATGGGCGGGTGATCCAATCCATCAGTTCAGTCCCTGAGTGGTCACAGTTCAACTTGCTGGCAGATGATGCAGGAGATGCACAGAGGACCATGAGTATCTAAAGAGGCAATAGATTAACATTGAATCTGTCAATCTGCCCATTTCTGTTACGGATGCTGATGGACCTCTTTTAAGTCGAGATTTTCTCTGTGGGTGGGGTGGGATGGTGGGATAGTGGGGTAGGATGGAGGGATGGTGGGATGGGATGGTGGGAGGGTGGGGTGAGTGGAGAGTGATTTGTTGTGTGATTGGCCGCAAGCCTATCTGCAGTCTGGGGGTTCTCAGGCAGAAGGTATCTGCAGTTGATGATTGAGTACTTACTGAGTTACTGTTCGTGAAAAAAAGAACAGAAAATAGAACGTTAACTTGTGTGAGGAGGTTCACCATGAGAATGTATGAGATAATTTAAAAGAAATTGAAGGCTAACCCGCGGAACTGTGTGTAAAGTACATAGAGAATAATAAACTTATGGGAGTGATTACAAGGCAATATTTTTCATCAAGGTTTTTAACTGGTCACAGAGCAAGGTTTGGGTTCCACCTGACCCACATTTGATGAGAATTTGGCCTTAAGATCATTTCCTGACTTTTTAAAATCTTTTTTTTGATTAATTACAGTGAAATTCATCAGGGTGCCTGTGTTCCATTCTCAGTTCTTTCTTTTTTGGCTGATGGATGATTACAGATTCTGACTTGACCAGGGGACAGTTAGCGAGTAATAACCAGGAAATAACATGTTCTATTTAAACAGAACACTCCAAACTTCTCTCCTTTCCTGAAGAGAGCTGGGAGGTACATTTCCAAAGGCCCCAAGCTGTAAATTCCCTGGCATTTGTCAATGATTGCATATCTGGTTTGTCCGGAATTTGTTACTGTACTGTCTGCGATAGCACTGAGCTTTGCAGGCTAGATTAGATTAGATTAGAGATACAGCACTGAAACAGGCCCTTCGGCCCACCAAGTCTGTGCCGAACATCAACCACCCATTTATACTAATCCTACACTCATCCCATATTCCTACCAAACATCCCCACCTGTTCCTATATTGCCCTACCACCTACCTATACTAGTGACAATTTATAATGGCCAATTTACCTATCAACCTGCAAGTCTTTTGGCTTGTGGGAGGAAACCGGAGCACCCGGAGAAAACCCACGCAGACACAGGGAGAACTTGCAAACTCCACACAGGCAGAACCAGGAAAGTTCCAGGTTCAATTCTCTACTCCATGCTGAGTTAGCTGATTTCAGCTGGGGTAGGAGTAAGGGGTCTACAACTGGCCTTGGAATCCCTCCGCAATTGGATAAAGTGTTGACACTCAAAGGCCCCTCTGGTATCTTACCCAAAGTGGACACCCTTTGTAGCATGATCAAGAATGATACAGCACAGAAGGAAGCTGTTCAACCCATCGTGCTTGTGCTAGCTCTTCGAGGGAGCTATCCAATAGTCCCATTCCCCAGCCCTTCCCCCATAACCCCGCAAATCTTTCCCCTTCAAATATTTTTCTAATTCCCTTTTGAAAGTTACAATTGATTCTGCTTTTGCCAGCCTTTCAGGCAGTGCATTCAAAATCATAACATCTCACCATGTAAAAAAATGTTTCCTCATGTCGCCTCTGGTGTTCTTGCCAATTGCCTTCAATCTGTGTCCTCTGGTTACCGACCCTGCTACCGTTGGAAATAGTTACTCCTTATTTACTCTATCAAAACCCTTCAAGATTTTGAACATCTCCATTAAATCTCCCCTTAACCTTCTCTTCTCTAAGGAGAACAACCCAGCTTCACCAGTCTCTCCATGTAACTGGTTCCGTGTGGTGCTCAGTGTTGAGTGTCAACACTTTATCCAACTGTGGAGGGATTCCAAGGCCAGCTGTAGCCACCTTACTCCTACCCCAGCTGAGACCAGCTAACTCAATATGGAGTAGAGAATTGAACTTGGAACTTTAGTAGCCTGCAAAGCTCAGTGCTATCGCAGACAGTACAGTAACCAATTCCAGGCAAACCAGATACTCAACCATTGACAAATGTGATGTAAACAGTGCCCATTTATTGAGTGATAGTTGAGAGTGACTATCAGGGAATTACAGTGTCCAATAAAACCCATAACTTAGACCAATTGGGTACATGTAGCATCCATTCATATAATCGTGGGAATTCGAGAAAGACGCTGTTACACTTGTAGGAACAAGAATAAGCCATTGAGCCCCTCAAGCCTGCTCGACCATTCAATCAGATCATGGCTGCTCTTTACCTCAACTTCCGTTTAATATCTTTAACATCCTGGTAATAATATCTCATCTGAAGGAAAGACCCCCAACATCACAGCAATCCTTCAGTCCTGAAGTTCAGCCCAGATGAGATACCAAAGTGCTGGAGTGGAACTTGAATTCATAGCCTTAATGACTCAAAGGTAAGAGGGCCATCAGCTGATACTTTTATTCAAACAGACATTGATTGCCTTGGAGCATCAATGGTGCACTATCATTGGGTCATGAGCTTCACATGTCAGCTGTGGTTCAGTGGATAACTCTTTGGGTCAGAAGGTTTTGGGTTCAAGACCTACTCCAGGGACTTGAGTATAAAATCTAGGCCGGCACTCCTAGGGCAGTACTGAGGGAGTGCTGCACTGTCAGAAGTGCCATTGTTTGGATAATGTAATGAGAAGCATTTTATGTTGTCCGATGTGTGGAGTTCAGTTGATTGAAGATCTCAAACAGGTTTATTAAACAGCTAACAAGTATATTCAGTGCAGAGCTAACCATTTACAGGGTTTGCCTCTTGGTGTTACAGTTACAGAGTGAGACTGGCATGTAGTCACAAGACTGCATCCTGGTACACAGCTCATTAGCATGCGAAGATCTTCAAGGGATATCACTCTTCAAGGCAATCACACAACCGATAAAATGTTAAACCGAGGTCCTGTCAGCCCTCTCAGGTACACATAAAAGACTATTATTTCAAAGAAGAGCAGTAGCGTATTCTCTGATGCTTTGGTGAATATTTATCCCTCAACCAACTCCTAAATCAGATTACCTGGTCATTATCACATTGCTGTTTGTGGGATCTTGCTGTGTCCAAATTGGCTGCAGCCTTTTCCTACGTTGCAACGGTGACTACACTTCCAAAAAGTAATTAATTGGCTGTAAAGTGCTTTGAGATATCATGAGGTCATGAAAGGCACTATATAAATGCAATCGTGCAGGAGAAGGAGCAACTGTCGACCCCAGAACTGGTTTTGGTTACTATCTCCTGGCCTGTTCAAACTGGCATCAGACAATGTCTTCAAGTGGGCACGCTAACAGATTCTAACACAAAGAGAAAAAAAATCCTGTTTGTGTTTTTTTAAAAAAATGCAAAATTAAATAAATGCCCCCTCTCAGATGACAACTTAATTTAGCTTCATCCGTCTCTGTTTAGTCGTATTTGTGCATAAAGACTTAACCAACCTAATGGTTTCATTCATATCATTTAGGTACAGCATTCATTTATCATAAATTACCAATTATTAAAGGACACTTAGAGTCATTGCACACATACCGATGTAGAGTGTATTTTATTCCGTCTGAACTTTCAGTTGCGTGACCCCAACATTTTTATTTAAATGCAGGAGTACTCATTAGAATGACGTGCCTGTGAGGGAAAGAAACTGTGAATACATCTTTTATTTATGGGTAGACTCATCGCATTGCATACGGCAAAGGTTAAACTATGTTTTAATTTTTATTCCCTCATTCTATCTTGAAGACGTTTTATTTTCTCTCCCCTTTCCTTGTGCTATGTCTCCTGGCTTGACAGTCTGTATAGGAGTCAGGCTTCCCAGATTGCAACCAGTACCTTGGAGGTGCATGGAAGAGGTCCAAGTGTTGGGGAAGATGTTTTTGGGCTGTCAGTATTTGCTCCCATCTTGTGTGTGGATGATGTCAAGCCTCTGCTAAGTGCCTGCATGGTGGCACGGCAGAGATCACACAAGCAAGGGAGCAGACCTACATTCCAATGCTGTTTGGATCCACCTGTCACAACCCAACCTAATTTTAGACTCCCAGTTTGACAGTTGATTTTCTATAAGCTGCCTTCTCTCAGATGTAAAGTTCAGTAAAAGTCCAGTGAAAGTAAATGTTTTATATATTTTATTCCACTGACCGAACCTTCCCTTTTTCCACTGCTTCAATAATCTGCCAAGAGTTAGAATCATAGAATGCAAGAGGCCACTCAGCCTATCCCACTCATTCTAACTCTTTGAAAGCGATGTCCAATTCATCCCATTCCACCCCACTAAGACTATTTTGTCTCTTTTTGTCTCTAAGACTTTTTGTCTCATCCTAGTACACAGAGCAGGTTACTCACAGGGTGGCTGGTTCAGAACTATCTTGTACCCTGGCTCACTGCACAATGAAACTAATGTTCAGGTAACCCCTCCGCAAGGCCATGCAGGATTGCATGTAATGCACCACTGTGACCGTTAGTGACCGGAGAATGGCATAACATGACTGCCTCTCGGAGCAGCCCTCCCTGGGGCTGAAAGGGTTAAATAACAAGGACAGATTGTGTAGACGAGGCTTATAGGCCCTTGAGTATAGGAGATTAAGGGATGATCTAATTGAGGTGTTTAAGATGATTAAAGGAATTGATCAGGTAGATAGAGAGAAACTATTTCCTCTGGTGGAGGGGTGAGGGAGTCCAGAACAAGGAGGCATAACCTTACAATTTGAGCTAGACCGTTCAGGGGTGTTGTCAGGAAGCACTTCTTCACAGAAAGGGTAGTGGAAATTTGGAACTCTCTTCCCCAAAAAACTGTTCAGGCTAGGTATGGCAATTGAAAATGGCAAAACTGAGATGGATAACTTTTTTGTTAGGTAAAGGTATTGAGGGCTACAAAACTAAGGCGGGTAAATGGAGTTTTAAATACAGATGAACAGTGATCTAATTGAATGGTGGAACAGATTTGAGAGGCTGAATGGTCTTCTCCTGTTCCTATATTCACCCTGTCAAGGGTAACATCTCACCTGTACTTTGCACTTTCCCAGAAAGAATCAGACAGGGATAAAGAATTGACCAACTGCAGCTGGTTCCCGCCAATGTACCTTCTAAGGTTTTTTTGTAGTGTGCGGGTGATTTAAGTGTGTGGGCCCTTTTAGGTTTTTTGCACAGCCACACATCTTAGAGGGAACACTGCTGCCCATTATATTATTTTTACAGCATGAGAATTGACACTACTGAGTTGGAAGAGGGTGGGGCTGACCTTTCACACAACAAACACTGGGTGCATTCTACCTGTTTACACCCTCCATTGACCTGTTTCTGCAACCTCTTCCTCACTTACTTTTCTCATAAGTGTTTTTATGCACTAACACGTTAAAGGAAGTCAGTGCGGGGTGGGAGGGTGGGGCCAGAAAACACACCCAAAGGGACAGTTAGGGACATCTAACTGTCTCAACTGACGACCATTAATGTGCACTTTTGCGGCATGTGCAACTGTAGGCTGGGGACCAGGAGTGGAAACCCTGAGCTGTTAAATGCTCACTTGTAAATCCCTACATGGCCCTACCCCTCCATGACTCTATAACCACCCCCAACCCCACAGCCCTCTGAGATCTCTCCTTCTCCAATTCTGGCCTCTTGCGCATTCCCAATTTCCTTAGCTCCGCTATTGGCAGCGTGCCTTCAGCTGACTAGGCCCCAAGTTCTTGAATTCCCTCCCTTAACCTCTTCGTCTCTCGAGCTCTCGTCTCCTTTAACAGCAACAACAACTGTTATTTATATAGCGCCTTTAACATAATAAAACTTGGCAAAGTGCTTCATGGGAGCATTCTAAAACAAAATATGACACAAGTCACAAAAGGAGCTATTAGGGCAGGTGACCCAAAGCTTAATCAAAAAGGTCGGTTTTAAGGAGCGTCTCAAAAGGAAGAAATTGAGGTGGAGCGGCGGAGATATTTAGGGAGGGAATTCCAGGCAGCTGAAGGCACGGCCAACAATGGTGGAGCAAATAAAATCAGGGATGCTCAAGAGGCCAGAATTAGAGGAGCGCAGATATCTGGGAGGGTTGTGGAGCTGGAGGGGGTCACAGAGACAGGGTGGGGCAAGGCAATGGAGGGATTTGAAAACCTGGAAGAATATTTTAAAATTGAGGCTCAGCTTAACTGGGAGCCAACGTAGATCAACATGCACTCCTTAAAACCTACCTCCCTGACCAAGCTTTCGGTCACTTGTCCTACTGAGGCTCGGCGTCAAATTCAATAATGTTCCTGTAAACACTTTACTATGTTAAGGGTGCAATATAAATGAAAGTTGTTGTTGAAACCCTGACTGGCAGTTCCTCCCCTCAGCCTGGGAATAGACACTATAGCCAATTGTAGCATGCACCACTCCCAACTCCACCCTGCTCCAAACTAAATTCAGGTAATAGTAGAGACCAGAGACGGAATCTTTCTAATCTATTCAGACACGGTTCAAGATATTATTCAACTTGACTTTTATTCTATTTTTTTCCCCAGGAGCTCATTATTTCAACAAACTAGAAACAGAAAGGAAAGTGCAGTATTATGCAGGCAGAAAGCTTTGACACTTCAACAAAGGATTACTAAGATGGTTTATTTGGGGATAAAAGTAATTTATTAGACATTAGTGGTTCATCGCTCACTATTACACAATGTATTATTCAAGGCAGTGCATTATGTAATGTGTGTGAAACATATATACCCTCATTCATTACAATAAAAGTCTGCACTGCCCTGAAAGTTGGGAAGCCATAAAGTGAGTTGAGTTTTGTCCGTCTCAGCTTTGGTTGACAAGGGACATCAATTGCAGAGCATAGAATTAGAATTAGAACATTACAGCGCAGTACAGGCCCTTCGGCCCTCGATGTTGCGCCGACCTGTGAAACCATCTGACCTACACTATTCCATTTTCATCCATATGTCTATCCAATGACCACTTAAATGCCCTTAAAGTTGGCGAATCTACTACTGCTGCAGGCAGGGCGTTCCACGCCCCTACTACTCTCTGAGTAAAGAAACTACCTCTCACATCTGTCCTATATCTATCACCCCTCAACTTGAAGCTATGTCCCCTCGTGTTTGCCATCACCATCCGAGGAAAAAGACGCTCACTATCCACCCTATCTAACCCTCTGATTATCTTATATGTCTCTATTAAGTCACCTCTCCTCCTCCTTCTCTCCAACGAAAACAACCTCAAGTCCCTCAGCCTTTCCTCGTAAGACCTTCCCTCCATACCAGGCAACATCCTAGTAAATCTCCTCTGCACCCTTTCCATAGCTTCCACATCCTTCCTATAATGCGGTGACCAGAACTGCACGCAATACTCCAGGTGCGGTCTCACCAGAGTTTTGTACAGCTGCAGCATGGCCTCGTGGCTCCGAAACTCGATCCCCCTACTAATAAAAGCTAACACACCATATGCCTTCTTAACAGCCCTATTAACCTGGGTAGCAACCTTCAGGGATTTATGCACCTGGACACCAAGATCTCTCTGTTCATCTACACTACCAAGAATCTTCCCATTAGCCCAGTACTCTGCATTCCTGTTACTCCTTCCAAAGTGAATCACTTCACACTTTTCCGCATTAAACTCCATTTGCCATCTCTCAGCCCAGCTCTGCAGCCTATCTATGTCCCTCTGTACCCTACAACATCCTTCGGCACTATCCACAACTCCACTGACCTTAGTGTCATCTGCAAATTTACTAACCCACCCTTCTACACCCTCTTCCAGGTCATTTATAAAAATGACAAACAGCAGTGGCCCCAAAACAGATCCTTGCGGTACACCACTAGTAACTAAACTCCAGGATGAACATTTGCCATCAACCACCACCCTCTGTCTTCTTTCAGCTAGCCAATTTCTGATCCAAAGCTCTAAATCACCTTCAACCCCATAATAGCATGAAATATATGGGGGTTAATATAAGGGACATTAGGATGAATGTGTTACAGTGAAAATGTTGCTTTGACCAATCTTCAGTGCATGCCTGGCATTTTTAGGTGTCAGCTATGGCCCAGTGGGTAGCACCCCCTTTTAAGGTTGTGTGTCCAATTCCCACTCCAGACACTTGAGCACAAAATCCAAGCTGACACTCCTAGTGCAGTACCAGGGGAGTGCTGCAGTGCTGGAGGTGCTATCTCATAGGTAAGATGCTAAACCGAGCTCCTGTCTTCCCTCTCCGGTGGCTGAGCACTATTTTGAAGAAGAACAGGGGAGTTCATCCCAGTGCCTTGGCCAATATTTATCCCTCAACCAACATCACTAAAGAACTGATTATCTGATCACTTATTTATTGCTTGTGTGATCTTGCTGGGTGAAAATTGGCTGCTGTGTTTCCTACATCACAACAGCAACTACACTTCAATTTGGGACTTCCTGAGGATGCGAGAGGCGCTATATAAATTCCAATCTTTTTTTTCTTTATGCTCACCCAAAGTCCTGCGCACCTCCCACCTGGTGCCCCTGTGAAGCTTTAGAGATAGAGATACAGCACTGAAACAGGCCCTTCAGCCCACCGAGTCTGTGCCGACCATCAACCACCCATATATACTAATCCTACACTAATCCCATATTCCTATCAGGACCAGGTGTTAGGCTGAAAGGCGCTATATAATTGCAAATCTTTCTTTTTTCCTATCCAAGGTCAGCATCTCTCATTCTGTATTTCGAGGGTCAATTCTGTGACTTGGACAGGGACTGACAGCGTGGGAGCTGATTGTCTTGATTGACGCTCCTGGTACTTTTTATGGACCATCTCATTCTCTGCTGTGGCCCCAAGCCAGCAGCTTCAGCATTTAATCAGCCCGCCAGTCGCTTACTACTTCATACGTGCCTGACAGATAGAAGTTATGGCTAATTCTACTGAGACTGTTTTCACTTTCAGAAGTTTTATTTTTAGGTTCAAGTTGACAGTTTAAGCTGACATGCTCTTTTGAACTCCTAAATTCAACAAAAATAAAATCATTAGGCAGCCAACGTTTAATTTTACTGAGATCGTAGATGCAAGTAAAATTATTAATCTCATTCTAATTTGATCCATAATTCCTCCCTGCTGTCACTGGGCACTTAATCTGATTCTCGAGTCAGTAGTCTAACTGAGACCAAATACCACTTTTGAATCACAAATACTTATTGTGAGGGACAGCATGTGAGTTCTCCTAGGTGGCCTGACCAATATTTCTCCTTCAACCACCATGACTGACAAAAAACAGATTATCTGGTCACTATGGCATTGCTGTGTGTGGGATCTTGCTGTGTGCAAATTGGCTGCCATGTTTCCTACATTACAACAGTGACTGCACTTCAAAAAGTATTTCATTGTCTGTAAAGCACTTTGGGACATCCTGAGGTTGTGAAAGGTGCTATATAAATGCAAGGCTTTTCTTTACTAAAATTAAAGGAGACAGAGTTTCAGTTCCGCGGAATAAAAACTGCTGAATGTAGTTTTTTAAAAAAATAAAATATTTATTACGTCTAAATCAGTGCTTGTCGTCTAGTTCTGTCACTGTAGCTGGTTCAAGTGGATACATTATTCATCACTTTTTTTTTACGTGCATAATTTAGGCATTAAAAACTTTGTATGCATCAGTCTGGTTGTTGCGGGCCAATCGATTTACAAGCTGGGAGGATTGGATTCTATCTGGACTCCAGGGGATTACTGGAAGCCTTCAGGGTCATCAGACTTCAGTCACAGATTTTCTGCAGCTGATTTCAGAAATTTGCTACGTTAGTTTAATTAAACTTCTTTTCGCAATGTTAACGCTTCCTTTGGGTATCTGCCCAGGATGGGCATCAATATTTTTAGGAGTGTTAATATTTGTAAAGGGTCCTAGGGGTCTGTTAACACATGTAGAGTGGGGGTGTGGGTTGGGTTCCCAGGAGTGCGTTAACACATGTAGGGGAGCCCAGGAGCATATTAACAGTTGTCAGTGGTCTCAGGAGTACGTTAACAGTTGTAGCTGGACCCAGGAGTGTATTAACACATGCAGGGGGTCCCAGGAGTGTATAAACACTTGTAGAGGTCTCCTGAGGTCTGATAATATTTTTCAGGGATCCCAGGAGTGCGTTAACATTGCAGCAGCTTTCCAGCAGTATGTTAACACTTGTAGGGGCGGTCCCAGGAGTGTGTTAATATTTGCAGTGAGTTTCCAGGCATGTTATAATGTTTGCAGGGTGTCCTAGGTGTGCTTTAATATTTGCAAGGGGTTTACAGGTTGTGTTAATATTTTCAGGGCCCCCCAGAGGTGTATGAATATTTTCAGGGGGCTCCAGGTGCATATTAATACTTGCAGGGTTATCCCAGGAGTGTTTTAATATTCATCAGGGGTTCCAGGAGTGTGTTATCACTGGCAGGAGTCCCGGCAATGTATTAATTTGCAGGAGGCCCCTAAAAGGTAGGGAGATCAAGAGATGGGGAGCTGGACGACTGGAAGTGGAGAGCGATCGCTTCAGGTGTGGGTCTTGGATACCTCTTTGTGATGCCTCTACCAATATGGTGGATGCTACAATTCCAGCATAAAGTGTGCACATTGCTGCATTGGATGCAATGCATCCGATTTTACTCTGCAACATCATCCGATTTCTAGCTCAGAATCACCCAAGACTGCTCTCCAACTTTCAATCTTTCCCATAATCTGGATATCACAGCAGCTCTCTACTCAACTTGCTAAAGGTCCAGGCCAGTCACCAAGATACAGTATGTCAAAGCATTTTATTAGCTTGCTATAATTCTTGCTGCCATGATGTTTATGAGTCCACCCCAAGAGTCAAACTATTCATCTTGTCATTATGACCTCCTTCTTGTTTTCTGCTAAAAGTTCAGAAGTGTAAATTTGAGCACAGTTTTATTATTTTTGTAAGGCAATTTTCTGCAATCTGCTCTTTTTATTCAGCTCTCCGCTGTCACGCACTCACCATTCCTTGGTCTATTGAACAGGGCAGCCACCAGCCTCGGAACACGCTACACTGCAAACTTATTAGCTCGGAGTTAAGTGGCAAATGTCAACTGTAGCTTGATGGGTTGCTCTCTTACCTCTGAGCTTGAAAGGTCATGGGTTCAAGCCCCATTCCAGGGACTTGAAGTGTGTGGGCAGACATTCTCATGCAGTATTAAGGGAGTGCTGTCTTTTGGATGTGATATTAAACTAAGACCTTATTTTCCCTCTCAGATGGATGCAAGAGATTCCATGGCACTATTCTGAAGAAAAGTAGGGGAGTTGTGTGGTGGCCAATATTTACCCCTCAACCAACATTGTTAAAAGCACATGATTTTGTAATTTATCTTGTTGTATACAATCTGGCTGCTGTGTTACAACAGTGACAACAGTTACAACAGGCCCAGAGAGTGTGGGAAAATGGTGCACTGACACAGAACACAAAAGTCCGAGTGTATCAAGCCTGTGTCCTCAGTACCTTGCTCTATGGCAGCGAGGCCTGGACAACGTATGTCAGCCAAGAGCGACGTCTCAATTCATTCCATCTTCGCTGCCTCCGGAGAATACTTGGCATCAGGTGGCAGGACCGTATCTCCAACACAGAAGTCCTTGAGGCGGCCAACATCCCCAGCTTATACACACTACTGAGTCAGCGGCACTTGAGATGGCTTGGCCATGTGAGCCGCATGGAAGATGGCAGGATCTCCAAAGACACATTGTACAGCGAGCTCGTCACTGGTATCAGACCCACCGGCCGTCCATGTCTCCGCTTTAAAGACGTCTGCAAACACGACATGAAATCCTGTGACATTGATCACAAGTCGTGGGAGTCAGTTGCCAGCGTTCGCCAGAGCTGGTGGGCAGCCATAAAGGCGGGGCTAAAGTGTGGCGAGTCGAAGAGACTCAGCAGTTGGCAGGAAAAAAGACAGAGGCGCAAGGGGAGAGCCAACTGTGTAACAGCCCCGACAATCAAATTTTTCTGCAGCACCTGTGGAAGAGCCTGTCACTCTAGTATTGGCCTTTATAGCCACTCCAGGCGCTGCTTCACAAACCACTGACCACCTCCAGGCGCTTACCCATTGTCTCTCGAGATAAGGAGGCCAAAGACAGACAGTTACAACAGTGACTACACTTCAAAAGTACTTCATTGGCTGTAAAGCACTTTGGGACATCCTGAGGACATGAAAGGTGCTATATAAATGCAAGTCCTTCCTTTTCAAGAAGAGCAGGGATTATTCACCTTCTAATTTTCCCTCCCTATCTGCACCCCCTTTTTCCTGATGGTGTGACATTGGAATGTGACCCTGTGGGGACTGAGGAGCATCAGTCTGTTCCTAAACACCCGGAGGCACAGCTGACTAGAGCTTCACTGCATCACACAGCACAATGTCACATTTTCTTGCGATCCTGCAGAGTTGTCTCTTTGAAGCTCCCCCTCCTCCCCCCACCACCCAGCCTTGTCTTTGCTTCTTCTGAATCAGGCCGTTCAGCATCAGCCATGCACTCAAACTATCCAAATAAAAGTGCCCTTGGATCCATTTATGTAACATCAACTATCTTTGAATTTGCTGAGAGAGATGTACATGTTCAAAGAATGTGCTGTACATCAAACTGTGTGCCATACATCACAGCCAAGCAGGATTTCACTTGTCAATCTGTCTTTTGAGTCCTAGAAAAGTCTAATCTACAAATTACTCATGACTACTGTCTGAAGCTACACGAGAAAAGAATGTGGTCTAAATCTGGATATTTTGACTCACCCCTCTGCACCTTACATCTGATACCCCCATGGGTAACTACTACACTGTAATCTTGGCTGCACCTCGTACACTGTTCTATCCTGTTTCTGTTGTGAGACCGTGTCGTTTACACAAGGCATCTCTATGTAATAAAAATCTTCATTCTAAACCCCTACATTTGTAACAAAAAACACCTATATAAACCTGTCGCGCTGTAGTTATACCTTCCCGCCAGTGGTGCTACTGTACCACCTCAGTTTTGGACCTCACAGTTCCTCAGGTTACACAGCAGGGAAACTCTCATGTTCCAACCAACTCTACTTTCCAAATTGCTGTATATCTTGCTATTTAACTATAAATAATGATATCAAATCAAAGTATTTTGTAAAAGTAAGGACAGAATGTACATTTCTAAAAATGGCGACTGAATTACATCTGTGCACTGATTCAATTATCCTCACACACCCGCTAACCCACCTGAACACTATACTTGTTCTTGACTCTTTGTGTAGAAGGCCATGGAAGATCATCCAGTCTGGAAGAATATCAGGAAGAATTAACTAATTAGGAGGATGCCTTGGTACTGGATCCAGCAATTGCTGCAGTGATGCTGCCTTCCCTTAAGAATAGCCCTGCTGGCACTTATGTGCTAAACATTTGATGGTCATTTGAGTGAGAGGAGGGGTACTGGAGGATGGCCAGTGCTCATGGAATGGTAGCTGAGCATGGAGCTAACTCCGATGGGGGGAGGAGGAGGGAAGGGATAAGGCAAACAGAAGAAAGAAAGATAAAACCTGTTAGTACGTCCCACATGTTTCATCAGGTTGTGGCATTATTTAGTTCACGCACCTATAGTGCCTTCAGATTTTGGAACCAGGAGGCAGCCATTTTGTGTGCATCCCCTTGACGTCAGGGTTTTTCTGTTTGCTTGTAAAATGTCCTTGGAGAACTGGAAGGGTTGGGTCACTCCATCACAGGAGTAATCAGACCCAGCGCCAAGGCTTTCAACTGCATCCAAAATCCCAATCATCACTAAGCATATTGAAAGCTGCCCATTTGGTGTCAGCTGTGGCTCAGTAGCTAGCGGTCTTATCTCCAAGTGTGAAAGCTGTGGGTTCCAGTCCTGATCCAGAGAATCAAGCACACAATCTTGGCTGACATTTCTGAGGGAGTGCTGCACTGTTGGAGGTGCTGCTTTTCAGATGATACATCAAGCCAAAGCCCTCTCAAGTGGCCAAAAAAAAAATCACATGGCATTATTTCAACAACAAGTAGGGGAATTCTCCTTGGTGTCCTGGCCAAAGTTTATTCCTCAACCAACATCACTAAAACTAAAACCCTATCATTTATCTCATTGCTGTGCATGGGAGCTTGCTGCGCGCACCTGAGCTGCTGTATTTGCTGCATTACAACAGTGACTACACTTTAAAAGTACTTCATTGGCTGTAAATTGCTTGGGATGTCCTGAGGTTGATAAAGGCGTCATATAAATGCAAGTCTTTCTTTCTTATTTGTCCTGTTCTTGCAATTCACACCACATTGGTTAAGGCAATGTTGTGAATTTCCTAATAGTGGCTTAACAAAGGCCTGGGGGGGAGAAGACCTACCCAACATCTCAGTCCAGGATCATGCTTGATAGAATGAAGCCCAACTGAGGAATGGAGAGCCATATCGTCACAAGAAATGGCTTGAGTATGGAAGATTAAGGGGTGATCCAATTGAGATGTTTAAGATGAACGAAGGAGTTGATAGAGTAGATAGACCCTCTGGTTGGGGGGGGTGGGGGGTAAGTCCAAAACAAGGGGGGCATAATCTTAAAATTAGAGCCTGGTCATTCGGGGGTGATGTCAGGAAGCACTTCTTCGCACAAAGGCTAGTGGAAATCTGGAACTCTCTCTCCCAAAAAGCTGTTGAAGCTGGGGGTCAACTCAAAAACTTACAACCAAGATTGCTAGATTTTTGTTGGGTGAGGGGGTTACAGAAGCAAGGTAGATTGATGGGAGTTAAGATACAGATCAGCCATGATCTAATTGAATGGCAGAACAAGCTCGAGGGGCTGAATGGCCTCCTCCCGTTGCTATGTTTCCTAAGAAATGAGCCTGCGAGCTAAGTTAGCTAGACTGTAGCTCTGATGCTACGATTGGCTTTCATGGTGAAATAGCACAATGGCATTCACTGACTGACACTCCGGAGGGCCGGTTGCTCCTCTGTCCACAAACAGACAGACTCACTCCTGTTAATACCTGGAAGTGGTCATAGAGTCATTACAGCACTGAAGGAGGCCATTTGGCCCATCGAGTCCATGCCAGTAAATTAGACCTCGTTGCTTACCCGCAATACCATGACTCAGGTTTGAGCTGAAGTTGCTGCAGCCACAGTGCAGAGCACGAACCACTGTACAATCACAGCATGCAACGTGGGCCATGGGGCAGCTTTGAATTTGTTTTTTAAAATTAACTTCTCACCCACATCCAACCCCCACCCCCTACATTCCTGCCCCTATGTGGCTGCCTCAGAAGTGACCAAGCAAGGAATAAAACAATGATAATGGAAAGGCCACCACCACCTTCTCAGGACAACAAGCGATGGGTAATAGGTTTGACTTTTCCAGGTTTGCTGGGAACAAATGATCACAAAAGCGCACTCTGACATGGCTTAAAGCTTTGGTTAAAATAGCAAACAAAGAAACTTCTGGAGAATGCACTAACAAGTTTTGCATGCTAATATTCCACAGTATGATTGATACATCTATATCATTTAATGTATTTTTCCTTTCATTCTCTTGGATTGAAAATCTCAGCGCAGGCATGATGTGATGAGAGAATATTGCCAATATCAATAACATTCTGTTATAAAATTGGAAAAATTACAGTATAAAGTCCATTCAGCCCATCTTGCCTGTGCTTGTGCCAGCTGTTCAACTGGAGTTGTCTACTCTAATCCTATGCACTCATATCCTTTCATATTTTATAACGTGTGCTCTGCAATTTGACTTTCCCCCCTCCCCCCAACCCAGTCTTCTGAAACTTGGCCCCTGCCCTCTGGTTCCCGACCTTCCCCATTTTCATACTTATCCAATATGCTTTTAATTGATGTCTACCTCACTATCCACTTATGGTAAAGCATTCTGTGTTCTAATGACTCTCTGTGTGAAATCATTTCTTCTATGTTTTCCCTTAATTCTTCTAGTGTCAATGCACTTTTCCACCATCCCTCCCCTTGTTACCAATTTGCAAACAACCATACCTCCGAAACCCTTTACAGCTCCCTAAAAGCACTGTGAAAACACCTTCGCCATACAGACTGCTGCAGTTCAATTAGAAGATTCACCACCACCGTCTCAAGGGCAAGTAGGAATGGGCATTAAATGCTGTCCATGCCAGTGAGGCTCACATCCCAAGGATGAAAAAAGGGTGAAACCCTTTATTGCATTTTCAGCGTCCCATTTTTTGAGCTTTTCTTTATAAATGTAACCTCTTGTTCATGGTATCAGTCACTGTCTCATTTTCATGGCTCTAATATCCAGACTCGCAAAAAATGCTCCTGCTAGGGTACAGGTCAGTACCATGAAACGCACGCAGCTCTAAAAGAGGAGGTAAATGGATCAATAGTCCATTGGGTAGCAGTTGTACTTCCTGCTAAATCAAATTTCCCTCAGGTTTCCTAAATTTCTCGTGGATATTTTATCTCTCCGGATAGATTGGCCCATTCTCTTCAAATAGTGAAAGCATGCAATCGCTGTTCCTCTAAAACTTTTAGCTCCTAGGGTCTGTGCCACTCTAAGTTATCTATTGCCACATATTCCTGACAGGCTAACTATCCATTATTTTATTACCAGCCATGTTCTGTGTCTATCTTCCTTCATCAATGTGCTCGCAAGCTTTTTATTTTGCATGCAGTTATGTTTTTTTGAAATTCTCTCCCATTGTCCCTTTCCCAAGCTTGGTAAGGTCTGTCCAAAGGTCTATCCACTGGGGCCTCCAACAATGCTCATGTCACCTGCAATTTTAACACAGGGGGCTGAGTGGGGCCAACCTAGTGGGGAAGAGGGTTGGTTCCTGCATACACAAGATCTAGACACCATTCAGTCTGATTAGTGGCAAGTAACATTTGGGGCACACAAATGCCAGGCAATGACCATTTCCAATGAGAGAGAGTCTAACTACATCCTGTTGAGCTCCAACGGCATTACCATTGCTGCATCCCTCACAATTAACATCCTGGGGTGCACCATTGACCAGAAAACTAACTGGCTCAGCCAGGGGCGACACAGTGGTTAGTGCTGCAGCATCACAGCTCCAGCGACCCAGGTTCGGTTCTGGGTACTACCTGTGTGGAGTTTGCAAGTTCTCCCTGTGACTGCGTGGGTTTCCGCCGGGTGCTCCGGTTTCCTCCCACAGCCAAAGACTTGCAGGTTGGTAGGTAAATTGGCCATTATAAATTGCCCCTAGTATAGGTAGGTGGTAAGAGAATGGTAGGGATGTAGTAGGGAATATGGGATTAATGTAGGACTAGTATAAGTGGGTGGTTGTTGGTCAGCACAGACTCAGTGGGCCAAAGGGCCTGTTTCAGTGCTGTATCTCTCTATGACTCTATATAAATACTCTGACTACAGGAGCAGGTCAGAGGCTGGGAATTCTGCAGTGAGTATCTCACCTCTTGACTCCCCAAAGCCTTTCCAGCATCTACAAGGCACAAGTCAGGAGTATGATGGAATAATCCCCACTTGCCTGGATCAGTGCAGCTCCAACAGCACTCAAGAAGCTCAACACCATCTAGGACAAAGCATCCCATTTGATTGGCACCCCATCCAGCACCTTAAACATTCACTCCCTCCACCACCAGCACACAGAGGCTGGAGTGTATACTTTGTATGATTGCCTTTAAGAGTAATGTCCCTTTAAGATTTTAGTAAGTTAATGAGCTGAGTACCAGAATGAGTGACTCGGAGCCAGAGTCACTCTGCAACTGTAACACCCAGAGTAAGGTTCTGTAAATAGTTAGCTCTGTATTGTATATAATAGTCTAGCTGTAAGTAAACCTGTTTGAGATCTTCAAACAACTGGACTGCACACATCTCATTTATGTTGCATCAGAACACATAAAAGAACTCATTATATGGTAGCAGCTGTGGTGAGAAGAATAAAGTCTAGATTTTGCCGAAAATAGAAACATGTTGTCGAAGCTTTTCGTCTTGCACTCATCAGGACAATCACAGGAATAACCAATGTAAGGGAAAACAGCAACTTATACTGCATGAGAAGAGTGTGCTGATTGGTTGGCAAGTGAACTCTGATTGGTAGAGACGTTGCCATGGAGAATGCACCAATTTACAGTGACTTACAGTTAACTGCCAAGCTTTGTTTAAAAGTTAAACCAGGCAGCTTGACTCTGATTAGTCAAGGCATTACCCTGAGGAATGAACCAGTGAATGGCTGTCACTTATTTTGTTCAGCTGAAACAGGTGCAATGTTTGCACATATTCTTTCTGTCTGCAAAGAACAGGGCCCTGTGTATTAATATATGGAGCTTCCAGTACGCGCAAATGCACCACACTGCAAGCCCTACTGACAATCTTAAATTGGTTGCCAGCGTAATTCTTAACACACTGTGGATTATTTAGCAAATGTCCAATTGCGGAATCACATCGAATGTTGGACACTGTGTTTTGAGTTTTGCAAGCATGAGCTGGTTGGGTACAGCCCGTACCTTGCCCGTTGCAAATAGCAGAAAGGACATGTTGTTTGATATGTTCCGCCAGTCATTGGGACGTCCGGCCTATATACCTAGCATCACACTGGCATTGAAATTCATTATTACTTTACTCTTTTGTGTGATAGGCAGGACATCATTTTTGCTGCCGTCAACAGGGAAGATACGACTCCTTTCCCAAACTGATAGAGGTCGGCGCTATTACAGGAAGCATCTGTTTGAAAAATCACAGGAAAACACCAATCTCTGCAGAACATCATCCATGCAGCCTAAGTTTAAAAAAACATTAAACCACTCGAGCATGAATAAGAGTTTCCATTCACAAAGCAACAGTAAAAGAAACCCATTAAAACCACTTGAGCGTGAAGAACATAAACAAACACTGAAAAAAGGTTATTGAACAGCTGTGTAAACAGAGAGGCTTAAGTACTGAAAGCAAGATAAAGCACAGAACTAGCAAACACCTGCTCCTGCCAATCAAAGTAGCTAGTCTAAATAACAGACAGTTTCTTAAAGAGGAAACAGTGCAGAGTCATAGAACAAGCTTTAAAGCAAAAGAACAGCAGAAATATGGATACCAAATTTCCCAGCATGAACTGGAAGGCCTTGAATTTCCTATCCGAGTTCCAACTGTTCAAACAAAGAATACCATTATTCTTCACAGACTAAATAATTGTAGAACCAGAAAAACAGGCTGTAAAAATACTAATAGCAGTTGGAAATGAGGGATCACACAGAATCAACACATCTGGACTATCTGACGAGGACCAGAAAGATCCCACAAAGATAAGGAAAGTGCTAGAAGATCAGCTCCAATTACAAGTGAATTTTATAATTCACTGCCTGGAATTGATGTCTTGACAGGCAACAGCCACAGGAATCAATAGACCAGTTTGTCAGTGGATGCCATGGTAAAGGCAAAGAAACTGAACTGTCGGACCGAATAATGGAGCTAGTGATGGTATCGACACACCCATTGAAGCGTTTCAGAAAGACCTCTTGGGGAAAATGAAAGGTCACAGCATTGATGCGCTGCTGGAAGATGGCAGGAAATATGAACCCATTGTAGCTGGACAACAGCACCTGCAAGCACTAGGTGCAGCCAACAGTATCGGCACCATAACCAGGTTGAAAAGAGCAAGCAAGCTGTGTGGTAAGTGCGGTCTGTCCCGCTCACAGCGAAAGTGCCCTGCATTTCGTGACCAGTGCAAGGCGTGCGGTGCAAAAGGACACTGGGCCCACCTATGCAAGACATCTGACTCCAAAGATACAGCAGAAGCCACAGCAGGACACAAACAAACAGAAGACAGGTGCAGCAACAGGGCAACAACAGCAAGAAGAGTGCCAGGGACCTGCGTAAATACAAGCCGATACATGAAATCCACAGCGAAACAGACCTGAGACAATCAACCAGAAGACCAACAGGCATTCCACATTGTGAACCTGACACATCACATTGATGAAGTCAAATAACTGGAAGCTTTTGCCACTATTAAAATCACGTGCCCAAATAAAGCTGGCAAACATACACTCAAGGTCAAGATTGACACCGGCGCTAGTGCAAATATCCTACCAGTCCGAATACTCAAAGATATGTACCGGAGTCGCTGGAAATCAATGATAAAACCGACAACTGCCAAGTTATCTGCATACAACGGGTCACCCATCCCTTACAGTGGCACACTAACAATGCAATGCAATTATGGCAAGTTGGCATGGAAACCACAAACATTCTACCCCGTAGACATGAGCGGACCAGCAATGGCAGAACTACCAGAGCGGAAGTACCTCAACATCATAACTGTCAACAAGAGCATTGCCAAGGGGAAATCTCCAAGAACCAAAACCCGCTTGCAGACTCTGACCAGCATCAAACGGTGCAGGCTGGAAACCCAGCAACAGCACAACCCAGCGCCTTCACTTCTGCTCTCTAGAGAACAGCACCACAACGAGCCAGAACGGACAGGTATCTCCATGAGATCAAGTACTCTTCCCCCAACAAGTCCTCAAGCTGGAGCCCCAAGATGTGGAGGATGAGGAGAGGCGAAGGACACCATAGACTTATGGCACAGAAAAAGGCCATTCAGCCCATCATGTCTGCGCTGGCTGAAAAAACTAGCTGCACATTCTAATCCCACCTTCCAGCATCTGGTCCATAGCCTTGCAGGTTACAACACTTCAGGTGCATGTCCGGAAGAGGCAGAGGAGGAATGTCTGTTGGATCTTCGAGATGAGAATGGCAAGGCCTCAAAAGTGGTCATTTTGAGAAAAGCAACAGAGTATGTTAGCAGGCTGAAGGTAGAGCAACAGAAACTGAATGCAGAGAGGGAGAAACTTCACAAAGAACAGCAGTAGATGCGACACAATCTCCC
Source organism: Heterodontus francisci (assembly GCF_036365525.1). NCBI lineage: Eukaryota > Metazoa > Chordata > Chondrichthyes > Heterodontiformes > Heterodontidae > Heterodontus > Heterodontus francisci. Next base: position 53,749,842 of record NC_090400.1, read on the forward strand.
CGAGCAAGAGTTGTCAAACCACTGAGATGATATACGGACTTTTGAGCCTCTATACTTGTAAATTTTAGAATCTATATTCCGTGTAACTAATTCTGATGTTATCTAATGTTATTTTTTTTACTTTTAGCATACGAGACTTATCTTTGGAAAGAAAGGGGATGTTGTACGATTGCCTTTAAGAGCTATATCCCTTTAAGATCTTAATATGCAAATGACCCAAGTACCAGGATGCAGTCATGTGACTCAGAGCCAGAGTCACTCTGCAACTGTAACACCCAGTGTAAGATTTTGTAAAAAGTTAGCTCTGTACTGTATATAATAGTTTAGTTGTAAATAAACCTGTTTGAAATCTTTAACCAACTGGACTACACACATCTCATTTATGTTGCATCAAACAACATAAAATAACTCATTAGATATACCATCTACAAGATGCACTACAGCAAGTCTCCAAGGCTCCTTCAACAGCACCTTCCAAACCCACGATGTCTACCACCCAGAAGAACAAGGGCAGCAGATGCATGGGGAACACCACCACCAGCAAGTTCCCCTCCAAGCCACACACCATCCTGACTTGAACTATATCACCGTTCCTTCACTGTCCCTGGATCAAAATCCTGAAACTCCTTTCCTAACAGCACTGTGGGTGTACCTACCCCACATGGACTGCAGTGGTTCAAGAAGGCGGCTCACCATCACCTTCTCAAGGACAATTAGGGATGGGCAATAAATATTGATCTTGCCAGTGATGCCCACATCCCACAAATGAATTAAAAAAGGCCCAAATTATAAGTTTTTATTTTGTTTAACTTCCTTTTTGGGACCAGAAAGAGCAGGAGTATTCATCCGTGCTCCACAGGGAAAACTTTGGCCTCCCCTACCCAAACATAAGAGCATGGCGGATGGCACCAACAGCCGACCTGCCACCTTCCGGCTCTTGGAGACCGCACAACTTTCCTGCCTCTTCCTGCCAACTTGGGGAAGAGATCAGTTGGCAGGATTTAAATGAGGTCAGGGAGTTCAAGTACCCCCGGCCTCTTTTGTGGAGCTGCGAGTGAGTTTCTAACTCACCTTACAGGAATTGGCCCAGAGTTAAAATGGGGATGATGAATTACTATGAATTGGCCCTCTAATTTTTCCACACTTTCCTGTGGGAGTCAATCTCCACCTAAACCGTTCCACTGAGGGTGTGGCTGTGATCACATCACAGCCCTGTGAAGAATGAGGGCTGTTAGTTTTCATTCTACCAGAATTTAAAATGGTACATTTCCTTCCTGCTCCTCATTTGCTTTTTCTCTCATAAGAATGGGAAATGAGAGTCAGATCAATCAGATCTCGGTCATCCAGTTCTTCTTTTAAGAATCTTTTTTCATCTACTCCCTGCTGAATCAGAAATTATCCCAGTTTAAGAACATGAGAACATTGGAACTAGGCACAGTAGTTGACAAGACAGCCCCTTGAGCCTGTGCTGCCAATCAATAAGATCATAGCTGACCTTTAACTTCAACTCCACTTTCCCACCTGATCCCCATATCCCTTCTCCATTACCCCCACCACCTCGTCCCCATCCCAGGGCACCTTCCCCTGCAATCGCAGGAGGTGTAATACCTGCCCATTTACCTCCTCTCTCCTCACTATCCCAGGCCCCAAACACTCCTTTCAGGTGAAACAGCGATTTACTTGTACTTCTTTCAATGTAGTATACTGTATTCGCTGCTCACAATGTGGTCTCCTCTACATTGGGGCGACCAAACGCAGACTGGGTGACCGCTTTGTGGAACACCTCTGCTCAGTCCGCAAGCAGGACCCTGAGCTTCAGGTTGCTTTCCATTTCAACACTCCCCCCTGCTCTCATGCTCACTTCTCTGTCCTAGGATTGCTGCAGTGTTCCAATGAACATCAACTCAAGCTCGAAGAACAGCATCTCATTTTCCGATTAGGCACACTACAGCCTGCCGGACTGAACATTGAGTTCAATAATTTCAGAGCATGACGGGCCCGCATTTTACTTTTATTTTTAGTTATTTTTTCTTTTTTACATTTTTTACAATTTTTTTTCTTTTGTTCATTTCATTTCATTGTAGTTTGTTCAGTTTGCCTACCCACTTTTTTTTTCATGTTTGTACTTGTTGCTGTTCAATATTCAGTCGGTTAACACCCTATCTCTACTAATGCTTTATCTTTCAACACACCATAAACATATTGTTTGCCTTTGCTCCATGACCTCTTGGTCAGCTATGTGGCCTTGTCCAATCTACACCTTCTCCTTTGTTATCTCTTTCCCCACCCCCGGCTCACTTGTTTATAACCTTTGACATTTCTTATATTTGTCAGTTCCGAAGAAGGGTCACTGACCCGAAACGTTAACGCTGTTCTCTTTCCACAGATACTGCCAGACCTGCTGAGTGGTTCCAGCATTTCTTGTTTTTATTTACCCCATATCCGTTGTTTGACTTAGGGCTGGATTTTACGGTGGTTGGGGGGTAGGGGGAAGCCGTCCACCAACCGAAAAGTCGGGGGTGATCCTGCCTCCGCTTGGCCTGGGGATCCAGACCAGGGCGTGTTGGGAGCAATTGGGGTTGCGGGGACAGCCCTCTGTCGGGCATAGGGCGTCTGATTAGGAGGACCCCTCCCCCGGGCCATCAGAAGGCCACCTATTTTTATCAGGCGGCTTTTCTGAGGCCTCAGCTGCCTGCCAGCCAACCGTAAAGTCCCCATGGCGGCGGGTGGAGGCCCTTAAGTGGCTGTTAGTTGGCTGCTTTAGGGCTTTGATTGGCCTGGGGCAGGCGGGCCAATTTTTCGCCGCCACTGCCCCATGAAAATTGGCAGGGGAGGCGAGAATGGGTCAGGAAGGGCCCCCCCCACCCCCAGCCTTCCACTCCATTTTACATCCCACCCTGCCACCAGCCGCTCTTTTGGGGGCATAAAATTTCAGCCTTGTTGTCCAAAAATCTATCAATCTCAGCGTTGAATGTACACAACAACTGAGCAACTACAGCCTTCTGGGGTAAAAGAATTCAACAGATTCACAACCCTGTGAATGAAGAGATTTCTCATCTCAGTCTTAAATGCCCAACTCTTATCCTGAGACTAATCTCTAGTTAATCTCCCAGCCAGGGCAAACAGCCTCTCAGCATATTCCCTGACAAGCCCTCTCAGAATCTCATTCTTGTATATTCTAGACAGTATAGGCCCATTCTATGCAATTTTTCCTTGTAGGCCAACCCCCTCATCCCAGGAATCAATCTAGTGAACCTTTGTTGCACCCCCTCTAAGGCATGTCTAGCTGTCCTTAGATACAGGGACTAAAACCATCCACAGTACTCCAGGTGTGGTCTTACCAAAGCCCTGTGCAATTGCAGCAACACTTCCTTACTCTTGTACTCCAACCCCCTTGAGCTACAGGCCATAAAGTTTTCTCCTCAATTCTTCAATTGGTACTGCATTTGCTACTCTTGGAAGGGCTCATGTTCCCCGCATTGAGAACTTAGATTAGATTAGATTAGAGATACAGCACTGAAACAGGCCCTTCGGCCCACCGAGTCTGTGCCGAACATCAACCACCCATTTTATACTAATCCTACACTAATCCCATATTCCCAAACATCCCCACCTGTCCCTATATTTCCCTACCACCTACCTATACTAGTGACAATTTATAATGGCCAATTTACCTATCAACCTGCAAGTCTTTTGGCTTGTGGGAGGAAACCGGAGCACCCGGAGAAAACCCACGCAGACACAGGGAGAACTTGCAAACTCCACACAGGCAGTACCCGGAATCGAACCCGGGTCCCTGGAGCTGTGAGGCTGCGGTGCTAACCACTGCGCCACTGTGCCGCCCTTGCTTGAGGAAGTAATTTCTTTTCCCAGGTTTAAAGTTCAGCTTTGTCAATGATCATGTCCTTGAGACCCTGTCATTGCAATGGTAGATGAGCTTCACTTTTTCCTTCCAGAGAATTCAGCGGACATTCCAGGCAGACTCTCCCAGTCTCCGGACCGAGGGAGTGTTGCATTGTCTTTTTAATGAGACCTTAAACCGAGGCCCTATCTGCCCTCTCAGGTGGGCGTCAAAGTTCCCATGACACTATTTAGAAGAAGAACTGGGGAGCTCTCCCTGGAGTCCTGGTCACTATTTATCCCTCAACCAACAGATTATCAGGTCATTTATGACATTGCTGTTTGTGGGAGCTTGCTGTGCTCAAATTGGCTGCCTCATTTTCTGCATTTCAACAATGACTACACTTCAAAAAGTACTTGATTGGCTGAAAAGCGCTTTGGGACATTCCTGGGTCATGAGAGCTGCTTTATAAATGCAAATTCATTCTTTTTGTATCACTAGTTTTCTTACTGTTTCTTGTCCGATACTTAATTGTACCCAGAAGACATTACTGAATGTCAATAGCCAGTCGAGCTGCGTTCAGTCAAGCTCAGCGTAAATTTCCAAGCGATGGTCAATATATATATTTTTTATGGTAAACTGTGTGGAAATTAACTCTAACTGAGGTGTAGGTTGCACAAGACAATAAAATGAAAATGCTCACCAATATGATTCATATCCCATAAGTGGACTCATCCACTAGCCCAGGTAATGGTCATTGCCATGAGGAGCAATCAATGTGATATCCCACAGGTCTTCATTATCTATTCTGTTTGTATTATACATTAAAAATTAATTAGGTTAAAAATTAGGTAACATTAATTAGGTAAAAAGGTAAAAGAAAGACAAGCCTCCTGGTGCTCCGTATTCCTGTGTGGTCACGGTTCCAGTGAACCTACAGGGAGGCCAAGACCTCATTAAGCAGTTGTGCACTGAGAATGTTTACGCTTTGAGCATTCACTTCAAATTAATTCTTGGATGGTTAAAAGAATATATATAATTGGAGTAATTAAATAGAGTGAGTGTCAAGGTTAGTTTTGGCCATGATTAACCTGGACACATGAGAGATCACATGGTTCAGAGGTTCACATGTTAAGATATTTATGAGACCTCTTTTTGGTGAACTTTGTCCTTGCCGATCCAGGACCTCACCCCTCTCTATCTCGGTAACCACAGGCAACCCTACAACCCTGGGTTCCTCCAATTCTGGACTCTTGCACATCCTCAATTTTCATCATTCCATTATTGGCAGCCATACCTACAGCTGCCTAGGCCCTAAAAATGATACAGCACGGAAGGAGGCCATTCAACCCATCATGCTTGTGCCTGCTATTTGGTAGAGCTATCTAACGTTCCACTCCCCTGCCCTTTCCCCATAGCCCTGAGCATTTTTACCCTTCAAACATTTATTCAATTCCCTTTAAATTACTATTGAATCTGCTTCCACCACCCGTTCAGGCAGCGCATACCAGATCATAACAACTCACTGCATAAAATTGTTCTTCATCAAGTTGCCTCTGGAGTTGCCAATTACCTCAAAGCTGTGCCCTCTGTTTAACAACCCCTCTGCCACTGGAAACAAAACATGTTCCCAAAGCTCTTGAATACCCTTCCTAAACCTTGCCGCCTCTCTATCTCTCTTGCCTGTGTCAGTCATAGCTCAGTTGGTAACACTCTTGCCTCTGGGTTCAACTTCACTGTAGGACTTGAGCACGAAAATCAAGGCTGACACTCCAGTGCAGTACTGAGGGAGTGCTGCACTGTCAGAGGCACTGTCTTTTGGATGAGACATTAAGCAGTGGCCCCATTTGCTTGCTCAGGTAGATGTAAAAGATCCAATGGCACTATTTTGAAGAAGAGCAGGGGAGTTATCCCTGATACCCTGACTAATATTTATACTTCAATCAATATCATAAAAACAGCTTATCTGGTCATTATCACATTGCTGTCTGTGCGATCTTGCTGTGCATGAATTGGTTGCCATGTTTCTTACATTACAACAGTGACTATACTTCAAAAGCACTTCATTGGCTGTAAAGGACTTTGAGATGTCGTGAAAGAAGCTATAGAAATGGAGTCTTTCTTTCTTTCCTCTGACAGAAGGTCATTGACCTGAAACGTTAACTCTGTTTTTCGCTTCACAGATGCTTCCACACCTGCCTTTTCTGTTTCCACTTGAATTTCCAGCATCTGCAGTATTTTGTTTATATAGGTGGCACAGTGGTGCAGTGGTTAGCACCGCAGCCTCACAGCTCCAGGGACCCAGGTTCAATTCCGGGTACTGCCTGTGTGGAGTTTGCAAGTTCTCCCTGTGTCTGTGTGGGTTTTCGCCGGGTGCTCCGGTTTCCTCCCACTGCCAAAGACTTGCAGGTGATAGGTAAATTGGCCATTATAAATTGCCCTTAGTGTAGGTAGGGAATATGGGATTACTGTAAGGTTAGTATAAATGGGTGGTTCTTGGTCGGCACAGACTCGGTGGGCCGAAGGACCTGTTTCAGTGCTGTATCTATAAATAAATAAAGTGCAAGTTGTTGTTGTCAAAGTGTCAGATGTCTAAACTAAAACAATGCACCTATAATAATAACCCTTTAACGCATTCTGAGCAGCTAACGGGTCACTTAACATTTCAGGACGTTCTGGAAAATTGTTCAATAACAATAATTTGCAAAAATTTTGACTTACCAACATCCATTAGGGAAGAACACAGGAATAGGAGGAGGCCGTTTAGCCCCTCGAGCCTATTCCACAATTTAATGAGATCATAGCTGATCTGTGGCCTAACTACATATACCTGCCTTTGCCCCATATCCTTTCATACCTTTCGCTAACTACAATCTACTAAGCTCAGATTTAAAATCAACAATTGATCTAGCATCAATTGCCTTTTGGGGAAGAGGGTTCCAAATTACTACCACTTTATGCGTGAAGAAGTGTTTCCTGGGGCCGGATTTTATTCCAGTGATGGGCTAGAAGGTGAAGGGAGAACCCACTTCAGCCCTCCGTCAGACCCCTGTAGTTATTTAACGGTGGGCAGCCATTAACTGCATGCCGTCGGGGACACTGTCCCTTTAAGGGAAAAGCTCCCGCCTCCAGAGCTGCTGGCCAATCGGAAGGCTATCAGCTCTGCAGTACCAGCAGTGCCACTGAGAGCAGTGGCCACGGCCAGTACTGCAGTACTAAGGGAGGAGAAGACCCCAGGAGAGGTAGGTGGGGTCGGGGTCACAAGGGTCATTCAGGCAGGCCCCGGCAACATGGTGGGGGTGGTGGGGGAGGGGGGGGTGGTTGGTGAGGGAGGGGTCTTCCCGGGGAGCAGCGATTGCTGCCAGGGTGTCTGTCCGGTGGCCCTGGATTGCTCCCAAAGAAGGGACCCACCCGAGCCCCGCTTGGAGGTAGCCAGGCTTTACCTGGCAGTGTCTCACCACAGCGGATGGCCCCTCTGCCTTCAGCAAAATTGAAGTGGAGACGGGAAGAGGCCCTTGTGGCCATTAATTGGCCACTTAAGGTCCTCAATTATCCTGGGGTGGGAAGGCTGTCCTCGGCCTTCCCCACCCTGGACAAAATGGCAGGAGGTTTGGGCAATGGTGGGAATGGTGCCCAGTGCCATTTTGTTTAACTCCCCACCTCCGTGCCTGCCTCCAGGGGCAGAACAAAATTCAGTCCCTAATTTCACCCCTGAAAGGTCTGACCCTAACTTTTGACTATGCCCCCTAGTCAGAAATGCCCCAGCTATCGGAAATAATTTCTCCCAATCTACCCTATCTGTTCCTTATCATAACTTAAAAAGATCTATCAAATCACCCCTTAACCTTCTAAGTTCCAGGAAATACAACTCCAGTTTGTGTAATGTCTCCTCGTAATTTAATCCTTGGAGTCCATGCATTATTCTGTTAAATCTACGCTGCACTCCCTCCAAGGCCAATATATCCTTCCTAATGCACAGAGCTGGTCATAGTACTCCAGGTGTGATCTAACCAGGGCTTTGTGCAGCTGTAGCATAACTTCTACCCCCCCCCCCCCCCCTTGTAATCTATTCCTCTAGCTATAAAGGCCATTATTCCATTAGCCTTTTTGATTGTTTTCTTTAAGATATACAGGCAGATCTTTGATGCACCGGGACTGTCCTCCAGGAGGTAGTGGAACTTCTAAGAATGGCAGTATATCTCTAGAAGAATTAGCACGCGCTCTACATGTATGGCACCCAGGTAGGAGTGGGTGTGCAGGGTAAGGCTGTGGGTTGGCTGTGGGCGTACAGAAGGCAAGAGAATAGTTTCATGGTCTGTGGAAAGCATGAGTTGGAGTAAGAGATGATGCAAAGAGTCTTGATTTCAAAACGGTGAGGAGGAAAAGTGAGTAGGACATTTTTACACATTCAAAAACTGTGATGAAGAGGCACCATGCCTGTGTTAATTCATTATTAAACTATTTTCAGTTACACCGAGATCAAATCCAGAAAAACTAAATATTCCATCCACAGGTTTTTTGTGAAGATATAATGAGTGCAGAATACTTCCCAGGGGAATCTCAATGTGTTTTTTGCAACAAAATAATGAGTATATAATCCTTTTCTCCTGACAACGCCTCTTCTTCATTAGTTTCCTGACTGCCAGTATATGGTTCAGTGGATGTTGGTCTCCACTAGAGTCTCACCCAAAAGTGGCCATTCTTTACATGTGAACCTTAACAGCAAGGGTGTCAACATAGCCAACAGTGAAGTTTCAAGAGATCTAGCTGTGTTATTAAAATCGTCATATAATACATCCATGTCCCTGTAGCACAGTGGTTCAAAAAGCAACAAGAAGGTTGAACTGTATGGCAGATCAGATCAGTAGAGAACAAGTTAAAAGATGTTGTGCTGAAACTGGTCAGATTGCAATTTGAGGACCGCATGGGCTTTGGTCAGTGCAACATTGAAGGATGAGCAAGGATGGATGAAGTGACTTTCTTCAGTCACGTTCCATTTTGTGATCTTACAGCAGTGGGCAACTTCAGCCTGTTTCTATCCCTGCTGAATATCTACAAGCTTGCTCATTGCATCAGAGGTTTTGGTGCCTCCAGATTTGAGTTGTCCAGTTATCTGCTGCATTCCACCCTACTGAAATACCAACTCATCCAAAACCGAGCCACCTACATTCTCTAGAACTCCAAGTTCCACTATCCCAGTACCCACCTCCTTAATGACCTTCAGGGACTTCTCATCTTTCAATATATTGAATTCTCAGTCTTGTCCTCACTTACATATTGTTCCACAGCCTATTTCTTCAACGTCCTCCAGCCTTACATCACAACCCCTGTCCTTTGGCCTTCTGATTCTAACCTCTTATGCATCCTCTCTTCCGTCTGCTCCATTATTGGTGTAGCCTTCTCAGTCCTGCTGCCTTGAATTCCCTCTCTAAGCCCTTCCATCCTGTTACTTTAATTAGATCATTGATGATCTGCACATCAACTCCAGTTACCCACATTCACACCATATCCCTTAACACCCTTAAGCAACAAAAATCTTTCAATCTAAGTTTTTAATTTTTCAATTGACCCACATCCTCAATAGCTTTCTAGGGGAGAGAGTTCCAGATTTCCCCTAACATTTGTCTGAAGAAGTGTTTCCTGACATCATCCCTGAATGGCTTGGCTCTAACTTTAAGGTAATGCTATCTTGTTCTGGACTCCCACAGCGGAGGAAATAGTTTCGATCCATCTACCCTGTCAAATCTTCTCATCATCTTAAATGTCTCAATGAGATCACCCCTTAATCTTCTATGTTAGGGCTCTCTGGAGTTCTGTACATGGGAGAAAATTCAACATAGTCAGCAAGTGCAGAGTTATATGCAGAGATTGGGACTCTAAGCAGTTGGATGCATGGTGTTGTACCAGTTATGTTATATAATATTTTACCCAGATTTCCAATCCTTCAAATCATTTTGATCGTGAATAATTTGTTCAATAGTTGTCCAAGGTGGTTCTGGTTGTTGTGAATTCTCTGTCTTTCTGATTGACAGGAACTGTAGTAGGCATTCTACACACACTTTAGTAAGCAGTTCACTGTGACTGTGGTTAATCACTAGCCCAGGCTACTATACGTCAATAGGACAGAGAGTAAAAGGTGCACGTTTCCATTGGTAATGAGATCCCTGGCAGGAAATACGGTCATACTGTCATGGTATTTCTATGATAAAAGAAATAGCCGTTGGAAATAGCCCAAACTGTGTCACATAGCTTGATGTTACATTCTAAGGTGATGATGCATTAACCCCCAAATCACCTCTGACAGATGTTTGATAACTAAACAAAATAGGAAGGGGAGTCAATGGAGATCTCTGGGAGCTACTATGGAATACAATTATCAGAAAACACTCTATTGGTGCAGACACATCCATCCGGAAGTTAGCAAGCTCCTCCGTAGAACTCCTGCCTGCATTAAACGATTCTATTACAGCAAAGAGAAACTCCATTCCACTCTTGTCAAATTGTATCTGCAGTGTCGAGGGAGCCAATCTAAGGCCCTGGTCTTGTTAGCACTGGTGATATTACGAAACTTTCATACAAGATCTGTCAGATAGCAATCCCAAAATAAACCAGTTTAATCTGAATGAATGAAATTAAGTAAGAGCTTCTCTGTTCCATGTCCCAGGGTGTTTATTACAAAGTCTTAAAATCAGTGTCTAGTGATGAGATGGATTTTTGAATTTGGTGGTGCTGTGGGTTAGACTTTGACTTTTCACCTCTCCATTCAAATGGAGCTCACAGTGCTGACAATCTCCCATGCCAACAACAATAACTTCCATTTATATAGTGCCTTTAATGCAATAAAATGTCCCATGGTGCTTCACAGGAGCATAATCAGACAAAATTTGACACCAAGCCACATATCTTAGGACAGCTGAATAAATGTTTGGTCAAAGTGATAGGTTTTAAGGAGCCTCTTAAAGGAGATGATGAGGTAGATAGGCGGAGAGGTTTAGGAAGGGAATTTCAGAGCTTAGGTCCCAGGCAGATGAAGGCACAGCCGCCAACGGTGGAACGAAGGAAGTCAGTCTGACAAAGTCCGCTGACAATCTCCTCCCTATTCAATAGTAAAACTCTTACGTGCAATGGGGTAGAAATTGGATTGTGCCAGCACAAACTGAGGGCAGGGAATGAGCCCAAAGCCAGAATAGGTAGGCCCGAGGCCCACTCGATACTAGGCCGAGGCCTTCATTCAAAAGAGACCGCCGACACCTGGCGACCCCAGGCAGTCTGCGAATGAAATAGATTTAACTTTCAGGCCACTGCATCACTGGCAGTGAACCTCAGTTAGGTTCTGGGAGGTGGGTGGGGGGGGAATGGGGGAGGAATACTCCTGCTCCCTACTCCTCCTGACTTCACATACGGTAAATTGTTTTTGCAAAACTTAGCGTTTTGGTGGCAGCCTCCAGTGGTCCCTTTATAGATTTCCGACTGTCTTCAGGGCAGCGCAGTTTTGAGGAGAGTTCCTGAAACAGGCATGATGACCCTTACTTACATACACAAAGGTCTAGAGCTTATTTCAGGCTTGGATCCTGGACACACATACTTCAACCATTACCAATAGGGCAGGTGGTACACTCCTGGCACAGAATGTGGGTACGCATACTGCACACCATATTAGATGTTTAAGGACCCATTTTATGCCAGTAAAATGAGTTAAGTACCAAGTCTCTAGCCAACTATTTGTGGAGCCTCAAAACAGTTTTAAATACATATCCACCCAAAGCACAAAACTAACTGCAAGTTAACATTGAGCAGGAGGCTATGAGGGTGAAATTGCTATTCAGCACTAATGCATAACAGGTGACACAAAACCGAGAGTCCCTTTTAAACCCCGGCTAATTGTCAGTTGCCAGCGTTCGCCAGAGCTGGCGGGCAGCCATAAAGACGGGGCTAAAATTTGGCGAGTCAAAGAGACTTAGTAGTTGGCAGGAAAAAAGACAGAGGCGCAAGGGGAGAGCCAACTGTGCAACAGCCCCGACAAACAAATTTCTCTGCAGCACCTGTGGAAGAGCCTGTCACTCTAGAATTGGCCTTTATAGCCACTCCAGGCGCTGCTTCACAAACCACTGACCACCTCCAGGCGCTTACCCATTGTCTCTCGAGATAAGGAGGCCAAAGAAGAAGAATTTTCTTTACCATTAATTTCACCCCCTATATTTTCCAATCAACAGACAGCAGCCTCTCCCCCACACAACAGCTCAGCTGCTCAAGGCACAGGGGCTTGAGTCACAGTTCCAGGTTCAACGTCTACCTGAGTAGCTGATCACAGCCAAGGTTGCAATTTGGGAGAGAGGAGGTGGGAAATTACCCTTGGTTTGAGCTGACTCCTGCTGAAAGTACATGTGTACTGATGTCAGGTTAGACAGGTAGGATATGCTGCTGGCACTCATTGTCTCAGGATGGCCACTTGAGGTATAGGAAGGCTGTGTCTGACATGGAGTCAAATTTCCAGTATGGTCACTCAGAGAGGAAACTAAGAAAGGAAAATAGAGGTAAAATTAGAGCCAGCGGTGTGAAATTATGAGAGGCAGTCCTTTCTATTAAGGCTATTTAGAGATATCCTTGAATGTCTTACACACATCAATGCCTTCCAAACCTCATGCATTTCATGCAGTGTTTGGTATCATCTGTTCCATAACTCACTGCCAACCTTTTTTCTCTACATCAAATGCCCATTATCCCATGAGAAAAGAGTTCTCGCAATTGAAAGCTCTGTATGTAACTGCCTCAAAATCATCAGTTCAGCAGCAGTCTGTTGCATAGTGATTGGCTTCAAATGGACTGATAATGGCCTTGGGGAGGCAGACTGAAAGAACTTGGGAGAGGGAGGTAATAAGACTGGCTTTGTGAATCATGATTTTCACTTTCCAGACATCGAGGGGGCGATTTTCGACAGCTCCTTCAAACATTAAAGATGGGGGTCTTGAGCTGAAATGGCGCTTGCGCATAAATCGAGGTGCTTTTTGGTAAAAGAGCTGAAGCCTGTGCAAGGGATAGCTGCCAGGAGGATTGGTAGGGGGCTGATTGCCACTTAAATTGTCAACTAGTGCTCATTAATGAGGCTGCTTGGCATTTTGCAGGATAACACCTGACCTAACGACTAGCTGATCAGGAACTAGTCATTGCTGAGGATTTGGCGTGCTACTTAAAGGCATATCACCATTTACTGTTCACTTGCTGCTGAAGATTTGAAGACTTTTGAAATAGTTCAGAAGGATTTCAGGGACACTTTCTTAAGACTTCACCCACACTCTATCAATGTTTATTCCAAAGATTCTCTGAGGTCTTCACCTAAAAAGAGTGAGTGTTGTGTTACTCTAACTTATTGGACACCTTATAGAAGTCACCAGAAGGAGAGCTTAATCATGGCCATCTTGGTCATCTTGGTCATCTTGCTAGGGGTTGCCCATGGTCTGGACAAGGAACGGGAGAAGGACACAAGGCCAGGCAGAGCAGCACCAACTACTGCAGGAGAGAGAGAGAGAGAGAGAGAGAGATAGGAGGGACAGGTGGGCAACGTGGACTCCTCCTCTGGACCTCCTTCACCAGGACCTCCAGTGCCACGTCTGAGAACCTGTGCACCCTGTCCCTCCGTCCCTGAGCCATTTGAAACCTGCTGCTGTGTGTCAGCCAGTGTGCAGCAGTACCTCCAGTAGAAGTGGGTGTGGGGAGTCCACATAAACTCCTCCACGAAAATTGCTTCCAATCAGCACTTGAGTGACAAACCTTCAGGTTTTAGCACATCCCAGCAAGTTCAAATTATGGTAATCAGCAATTAGGACCAAGGTTGTGTGCTAAATCCAGACTTTAAAAAAGCAGGTTATTACCATCAAGTCAGGGGATCAATCCTGGTTCAATGTGAAGTGCAGGAGGGCATGCCAGGAGCAGCACCATGCATTCCTAAAAATGAAGAATCAACCCTGGTGAAGCCAGAACACAGAACTACATGCATGCTAAACAGGGAAGCAGCATGTGATAGACAGAACTAAGTGTTCCGACAACCAACAGATCAGATCAAAGCTCTGCAGTCCTGCCACATCCAGTCGTAAATGGTGATGGACAATTAAACAACTAAGTTGAGGAGGGGTGCCACAAAAATCCCCATCCTCAATGATGGGGGAGCCCAGCATGTCAGAACAAAAGACAAGGCTGAAGAATTTGTAACCATCTGCAGCCAGGAGTACCAAAGTGGATGATCCATCTTGGCCTCCTCCTGAAGTCCCCGGCATCACCACCTGCAAGTTCCCTTCCAAGCCACACACCATCCTGACTTGGAACTATATCGCCGTTGCTTCACTGTCGCTGGGTCAAAATCCTGGAACTGCCCTCCCAACAGCACTGTGGGTGTACCGACCAACAACCACCCATTTATACTAATCCTACATTAACCCCATATTCTCTACCACATCCCCACCATTCTCCTACCATCTACCTACACTAGGGGCAATTTACAATGGCCAATTTACCTATCAACCTGCAAGTCTTTGGCTGTGGGAGGAAATCGGAGCACCTGGCGGAAACCCACGCAGACACAGGGAGAACTTGCAAACTTCACACAGGCAGTACCCAGAACCGAACCCGGGTCACTGGAGCTGTGAGGCTGCAGTGATAACCACTGCGCCACTGTGCCGCCCAAATACTCTGCATCGCTACAAGAAGTGTGCCGGCAAACACTGAGTACTTGTGCAAGCAAATAAATGCCAGGTAGCTCACTGAATCAGTGTCCAACATAGTGACGAGAAAGTAAGTCAATAAATTAGTCTCGTTTAAAGCTTCTTGACAAAAATGCACATTTGTTGTTGTTTTGATTAACAGTAAGATAAATTTTTAATGCCTTTCTCATTCTGAAATTGTCTCACTGGCCCCCTATGTAAGACAAAAATTGTAATGTGGCACCACCCCACCCCCCCAAGCAAAAAGGTTGGACACCCCTGCTTCACACCTTTAATCTTGTGTTTTAAAATAACCTACCAGCTAGGTTATTTTGAAACACAAGTTTAAAGGCTTGGGTTATGTAAATTCATTTTAAAATGGCAAAAGTCACTTAGGGAATATCTCAATTTCTGCACTCTGGCATGCATTACTTTCACATAGGACACAAGCTCAGTGACACGTTGAAAGTTGCTGGACTTTTACTTCTATATAAATGTCGCAATTCCGCTGCTATCCATTTGGAATTGCAATGTTCCAGAATTTGTATTGAGGGGAAAACAGGCAAGAAAAGTCAAGGAATCGCCAGAAGATAGCACTGTAGGTTCCTCATGAATACAAGAGTATGGTGTAATGGGGCTGAGTGATATTGGCAAAACATGATGCTGCTGACCCATATACAAACATAAATATGATGTAATGGATAGCTTTAATAAACCTTAATCTATGATGAACTGTCTATAATTCCTTAACAAAATCTATGCTGTATTTGCAGTTTTTTAAATTGTCAGGGAAGACATAATAAAATTTATTATGTTTCAATGACCATATTAGAAACTGTCATTAACTGATTTTTTTTGCTGCAAATTGGATTAAAGGGCAAATTTTACAAGTATGTCAAAGATCAGTAACTGCAATGTGCATCATTTACTATGCCGTTTGAGGGCATAAAACCTGAGTGGCCAATGCCATTTGAAAGCTGTCTGTATCATATAATTACATTATGTTAAAAGTGCACCTTTGCTAACAGGCTTGGACATAAATTGGTTAGTCTGGAGTACAATCTTACAGAGAGTGACTAAACATTTTGCAACTTAAAAATACATGCAGTATCAACCGCTCAACGTTTTGCAGAAAAGCATTTTGTTAATAATTATCTTGACAGGGCTGAATCAGAATCGACAGTGATAGACTGAGATATAGATATAACTGAATTTAAGAGAGTCGCTTTATTGGAGGAACTGAAGAGTACTCTTTATTTGTAATTGTGTTTATCCAATTCTGTCAACTAGTTTTGGTGAGCAAATGACATTTTGTCTATGAGAGATTCTGTTGTTTCTGTATTTTAGTATCCAGGACCTAGTTTAGTAGCCTGTCAAGATGAATAAACCAGTCTTGACTACCTACCATTAATGTCTCTGTCCCTTCCTGTCCCACTCTGCTTTTCTGTTTTACATGACTCTTCTGAAGTACTATCTGTTTCACCCCATAAAATTCTCCTGATTTGGACATCACTGCCCTTTTGTTGGCTGTCCTGTCTTCAGATACATATTGCAAGCAAGTGGAGAAGTTGCGCAGAGACCATCATGGGTTAAATTGTCCTGTGACAACAGCAGTGTGAGAAATGGTCCATCTTCCTATTGCTGATTTTTCTACTGCCTCATCTCAATAACCACAATAACAATCCTCTCCTTGAGTTTATGGTTTATTGGATGAATTTGCACTCCTGACCCAGTGTGAATCCACAGAGGTCATCCAATAAGGATCATCTACCACCCCATGACATGATGTAGCTAGCTCTATTCTGTCAACAAAAATAATTTGCATTGGCATTGCATACTATTTTGCTTGCTAGCTAGCTAATACAGTTATGCTGCTCTCCATTAATGTCTGTATGCTTAGCTACTTTATTTATAGGGAGAAATGTATTGTTTTAAATTGGACTGTGTTTTGATGGCATGGGATTGACTATACACTTTATATACAGATTAATTGCTCCCATGTCCACGGCTGAGTCAATAATTTAGTCAAATGTCCATGGTGCAAAATGTTGATGCCTATTCCTGTGCAGTGGTTCAAGAAGGCGGCTCACTACCACCTTCTCAAGGGCAATTTGGAATGAGCAACAAATGCTAGCCTTGCCAGTGATGCTCACATCCCGTGAAAGAGTAGAAAAAAAGTACCCATTTAGCACCTCTTTTCACCTTTTTGCTAAAATAATACTCAGGCTCTCACAAATAGCAAACTGAATGCATGATCCGTCTGTTTTTGGCACTGTTACTTATATGAGGAATGCTGCAATGCTCTCCTGGCCAGCCTCCCTCACCTTCCAACCTCCACAAACTTAAATTCATTTAAAACTCTAATACCTGCATCCTAACTCTCACCAAGTCCTGTTCATGCATCACCCCATGCTCACTGACTTACATTGGTTCCTGGTCTGGTAACTCCTTGATTTTAAATAACCATCCATGTTTGATAAGGTTCCCCATGGTAGGCTCATTCAGAAAGTAAGGAGGCATGGGATTCAGGGAAAGCTGGCTGTCTGGATACAAAATTGGATGGCCCATAGAAGACAGAGGGTGGTAGTAGATGGAAAGTATTCAGCATGGAGCTCGGTGACCAGTGGTGTTCCACAAGGATCTGTTCTGGGACCTCTGCTCTTTGTGATTTTTATAAATGACTTGGATGAGGAAGTGGAAGGCTGGGTTAGCAAGTTTGCCGATGACACGAAGGTTGCTGGAGTTGTGGATAGTGTGGAAGGCTGTTGTAGGTTGCAACGGGACATTGACAGGATGCAGAGCTGGGCTGAGAAGTGACAGATGGAGTTCAACCTGGAAAAGTGTGAAGTAATTCATTTTGGAAGGTTGAATTTGAATGCGGAAGGGAACAGAGGGATCTTGGGGTCCATGTTCATAGATCGCTCAAAGTTGCCACCCAAGTTGAGAGGGTTGTTAAGAAGGCATATGGTGTGTTGGCTTTCATTAACAGGGGGGATTGAGTTTAAGAGCCGCGAGGTTATGCTGCAGCTCTATAAGGCCCTGGTTCGACCACACTTGGAATATTGCGTTCAGTTCTGGTCGCCTCATTATAGGAAGGATGTGGAAGCTTTAGAGAGGGTGCAGAGGAGATTTACCAGGATGCTGCCTGGACTGGAGGGCATGTCCTACGAAGAAAGATTGAGGGAGCTAGGGCTTTTTTCATTGGAGCGAAGAAGGATGAGAGGTGACTTGATAGAGGGGTACAAGATGATGAGAGGCATAGATAGAGTGGATAGTCAGAGACTTTTTCCCAGCGTGGAAAGGGCTATCACCAGGGGGCATAATTTTAAGGTGATTGGAGGAAGGTTTCGGGGAGATGTCAGAGGTAGGTTCTTTACACAAAGAGTGGTGGGTGCGTGGAATGCGCTGCCAGCGGTGGTAGTAGAAGCAGATACATTAGGGACATTTAAGCGACTCTTGGATAGGTACATGGATGGTAGTAGAATGAAGGGTAGGTAGTTAGTTTGATCTTAGAATAGGTTAATGATCGGCACAACATCGTGGGCCGAAGGGCCTGTACTGTGCTGTACTGTTCTATGTTCTATGTGTTCAAATCCCTTCATGGCCTTGCACCTTCTTGTATCTTTGTAAACTCCTCCTCTGAGATCTCTGCGCTCCTCCAACTCTGATCTTTTGTGCATCCCCGATTTTCATCACTTCACAAATTGGCAGCCATGCTTTCAACTGCTAGGCCATGATCTCTGAAATTCTCCCCAAACTTCTCTGCTGCCTCCCCCTGTCTCCTCCTTTAAATCGCTCCTGTTTGACCAAGCTTTTGATCACCTGTCCTAATATCTCTCTATGTGGCTCAGTCAATTTTTTTCTGATATTTCTGTGAAATTCAGTTTATGAGATTGAGTGTATGAGCTGAGTTAACGCTCCAGTGCAGCTCTGATGGGCAGCATACAGCTATTCAAATATGGGAGTTATCACAGCACAAAACCCATTGTCCTCTGACATTTATATTTTTTTAATTCCTGGAACGTGTGCGATGCTGGCATACTTCTTACTCAGTTCAGTCCTGGGAGGGATGTGGGGTAGCACGCCTGCTCCCCGCTCTCTGCTCCTCCAGCTTCACATTCGGCTAAGATTTGTCTTTCAAAACTTATCGTTTTGGTGGCAGCCTCCAGCGCTCCCTTTAAAGATCTCCGGCTTAGTACAGGGCAGCCCAAAAAGGGGTCCTGAAACAGGCATGATGCTCCCTGGTCACATACACAAAAGGTCTAGAACCTGTTAGGATAGCTCTGTTTATAGGCTGATGTTTTTGGTGTTCAGAATGCAGGTAGCCTGATGCTTTGGCTGAGTTGTGTGGTCAAAGATCAAAGATCTTGAAAGATTAAGCCTGCTTAGTTGGTTGCATTGGGATAACATATTGGAAAGTGTTGATATACTGCATGGATGAGATCAAATGGCTAACACAGGCTTTCATTATCCAAACCAATCTAATCTTTATGCTTAAAACAAGGAACTGTGTTCTAAAAATACTCGTTTCATGCTTCCATAGATGTTTTGACTTTCATTTTTAAAATCCTTTCAAGTTGATGAGGAACCTCTTCATTGAAAGCTCTTTCCATACATTAAATAGTTGAATCCTGATTCATTATAACATCCTGCAATTTCATCTGTTTCTGGCCATCTCTTGAATACCTCTGATCAATCAGTGAGTGAGGGTGACTTGACTAGAGTTACTGGATTGGGGGAACTTCTCAGTTCAAGGAATTAAGACATTAAAAAGAGTGTATATTATCTGTGTATGTTAATGTGGGCTCAGTAACTTCTCACCTCCCAACCATCTCATCAATATTCAATTATAACTTACGTTATTTAATTAATATTAAGAGTGCTTCTACATTTAACAGTGCCAACTTCGCTCAGCTGCTGGCAGTCTTTCCACTGAGTCAGAAGCTTTTTTATTCAGTCCTACAGACTGTCGTAATTGTGCATGTAATCTAGGCTGTCACGTCAGTGAAGTACTGACGGAGGTGCTGCATTTTGACTGAGGCATCAAAATTGTTTGGTTGGGGGATGTGGGGGGGGGGGGGAGGGGGGGCGGGGGGGAGTGGTTTTGGGTCCTGCCTGCTCAGGTGGATGTTTGTTTTTTTTAATTTCCAAAATATACTTTATTCATAAAACTTTGTAAAAAAATAAATTACCAAACAGTTTCAAACAGCACCAAGTCAAAAATTACAAACAGTGCAAGGGAGATCAGTTTCCTTCAATACAATCATGAGTTGCCTCACAACCCTTCCATTTCATTTGTCATGCCATATACATTTTTACATTTTACAGCAAATGAAATTTTCCCGATACAGTTTGAGGGGTTTCCCATGGATCCAGCCCCTCCGTTCACCTTGGTGGGGGGACCTTACACTGTGGTCTTTCCCCATTGAGCCTTTGCTGCGGCTGCCCCAAGCTTTACTGCGTCCCTCAGCACGTAGTCCTGGACCTTGGAATGTGCCAGTCTGCAACATTCGGTCGTGGACAACTCTTTGCGCTGGAAGACCAGCAGGTTTTGGGCAGACCAAAGGGTGTCTTTCACCGAATTGATAGTCCTCCAGCAGCAGTTGATGTTTGTCTCGGTGTGCGTCCCTGGGAACAGCCCGTAGAGCACAGACTCCTGTGTTACAGAGCTGCTTGGGATGAACCTCAACAAAAACCACTGCATCTCTTTCCACACCTGCTTTGCAAAGACACATTCCAGGAGGAGGTGGGCAACCGGCTCTTCCCAACCACAGCCACCGTGGGGGCATTGTGCGGAGGGGGTGAGACTTCGAGCGTGCAGGAAGGATCTGACGGGGAGAGCTCTTCTCACCACCAGCCAAGCTACGTCTTGGTGCTTGTTTGAAAGTTCTGGTGATGAGGCATTCTGCCAAATGACTTTGGCGGTCTGATCGGGGAACCATCCGACGGGATCCACCGTCTCCTTTTCCCGTAGGGCCTTGAGGACATTCCGTGCAGACCACTGCCTGATGGATTGGTGGTCAAAGGTGTTTTTCCGCAGAAACTGCTCCACGAAGGATAGGTGGTACGGCAGTCCAACTGGATGGAGCGTTCCGCGGCAATGTGACCAGACCCATCCTTCGCGACACCGGGGACAGATAGAACCTCAGCATGTAGTGACACTTGGAGTTTGCGTACTGGAGGTCTACACACAGTTTGATGCAGCCGCACACGAAGGTAGACATCAGGATGAGGGCCACGTTGGGTACATTTTTCCCGCCCTTATCCAGAGGTTTGAACATCGTGTCCCTCCGGACCCAAATGAAGAGGAAAATGGCTCGGGTGACCGCAACAGCGCAGGAGTGGGGTATGGGCCAGACCTGCGCTATGTACAGCAACAATGTGAGTGCCTCGCACCTGATGACCAGGTTCTTACCCACAATGGAGAGAAATCGCTGCCCCCACATGCTCAACTTATGTTGTACCCTGGCTACTCGCTCCTTCTAGGTTTTGGTTCACGCCCCGGCCCTTCCGAACCATATCCCCAGCACCTTCAGGTAGTCTGACCTGACGGTGAAGGGGACAAAGGATCGGTCAGCCCAGTTCCCACAGAACATGGCCTCGCTCTTGCCGTGGTTAACTTTGGCTCCCAAGGCCAGTTCGAACTGGTCACAGATGCTCATCAGTCTGCGCACAGACAGCGGATCCGAGCAGAAGACGGCGACGTCATCCATGTACAGGGAGGTTTTAACCTGAGTGCCTCCACTGTCTGGGATTGTCACCCCTCTTATGCCCGCATCTTTCCTAATAGACTCAGCAAAGGATTCAATACAGCAAACAAACAAGACCGGGGAGAGAGGACAGCCCTGTCTGACTCCAGATTGGATCAGGAAACTTTCTGATTTCCACCCATTGATTGAGACTGCACTACTGATGTTTGTGTCGAGCAGTTTGATCCAATTGCAGATTCCCTCCCAAAACCCCACTTTGGAAAGCACGTCCATCATGTAGGTTGTGCGAAATCCTGTCAAAGGCCTTCTCCTGGTCCAGGCTGATGAGGCAGGTGTCCACCCTCCTGTCCCGTACATAGGCGATCGTATCCCTGAGTAGCGCGAGACTATCAGAGATCTTCCTGCCGGGTACAGTACAGGTCTGGTCAGGGTGAATCACCAACTCCAAAGCAGGTGGATGTAAAAGATCCTGTGGTACCATTCGAAGAAGAGCAGGGAAGCTGTCCTGGCCAATGTTCTTCCTCTAACCAACAGCAACACAAATAGATTTTCTGGTCATACATTCATTTACTATTCGTGGGACCTTGCTGTGTTTAAATTGGCTGCCATGTTTGCTTACATAACAGTGAGTATATTTTAAAACTAACTTGTCGTCTGTAAAGCAACATGGGGCGTCAAAGGCCCGATATAAATATATGTTTCTTCTTTAAATCAGCTAACTCCTACACCATTTGGCCCAGCACCTTCCCTCACCCACTGCTCCCAACTATTTAATCATTACTAGGTCATAACTTATGACAATAACATTTAAAGTGCATATTTTTCCTAACTTGCCCTTTGGTTCTTGCTGGCCTTTGTCGCTCCCTCTGCTGAGAGACAAAACTGGTTCAGCCTTCAGCTGTCTAGGCCCTCAGCTATGGAATTCCCTCCCTAAACCTCTCCACCTCTCTCTCCTCCTTTAATACACTCCTTAAAACATACCTCTTGGGCCAAGCTTTTGGTCACCTGTTCCAATGTCTCCTTCTTTGACTCTACTTATTTTTTCTCATTAGTCTCCTGTGCGAAGCACCTTGGGATGTTTTGCCGTGTTAAAGGTGCTTTAATAATGCAAGTTGTTGTTGTTTAGAGGTAGCCAGGCAATTAGACGTCGACTGTGAGAGGGGCCAATTTTCAATATTGGCGCAGTGGTAATCAATGGAAGGGAATAACAGGCAGGACATATAACAAAGAACAAAGAACAGTACAGCACAGGAACAGGCCATTCGACCCTCCAAGCCTGCGCCGATCTTGATGCCTGTCTAAACTAAAACCTTCTGCACTTCTGGGGACCGTATCCCTCTATTCCCATCCTATTCATGTATTTGTCAAGATGTCTCTTAAATGGATGATTTTCAAGAGCCAGTTTGTTCCTGCCCTAAAAGGAAAATTAGCCCTGAGAAAGACTGGACATTTATGTAGTGTAGTTTCTGTGTTTTGTAAGCAAATGAACAGCAAGCTCCCACAAATAACGAGCTAAGTGACCAGTTAATCTGCTTTTGGTGATGTTGATAGAGGGACAATATGGACACTGGCAGATTCCTGATCAAATATTGCCATTGGATCTTTAGCATCCACTCGAACCTTTTAGACGGGCTCTTGTTTTAATGCCTTGTCCAACATAGTCTCTGGAATACATGGCTGGCTAATGCGGTGGGTATCGACTCTCTGCATTGTCTCCAAGAGCAAGATGGACAGATTCTTGACTGAGGCAGAGATTGCACCATACAGATAGTAAGTGGCTTATATTTAACACTTGATCTCCTGGACCAATTACAATCGCCTGAGGGGGTCAGAGGGGAATTCTCCAGAGTATTATTCCCATTATTGATGCTGGGATTTTTTCTTTCTTTTACCTCTTCCCAGAGATTGCATGGTGGTGGGGATGGGGTACTGAGGGAGTGGGGCGGATGAAGTGTTTACTCATGATGCTCTAGTCATCATGGTGTGGGCAAGGCTCGATGGACCAGCCAGATTTTTCCTGCCTATTAATTTCCCACAGTGCTGCACTGGCATGTCAACCAAGATCATGGGTAGATCCACGTTAGGGGAGACTGTAGATGGGCTGCAGAAAGATTGGGAAGTGGAGGCTGATGTGGCTTTTCCTTGGTCTATTCCTACTTCTGTACTTAGTTTATCTTCTCCCTCATATGTATTTGTGTGTCTTTCAACAAATTCTTGTCCCTGTTCTCTCCTGAAGGAGCTGACCTCGTAGTCTCCTGATCCCTCGTTTGAGTTGCTGTTCTTTATGTGCAATTCCGGGAGGCAGGATATTCACCTGTGGAAGCAGGACCATGATCCTATCCTCAGCTCTGATGTACACCTTTCAGCAGGTGTCATTGGATGGATAGCAATCAGAAGCAGGAATACTTGCTGATTTTGTCCTCTCCCTATCTTGGGGTTTGGGAACATCACCACCTGCAAGTTCCTCCCCAAGTGACACACCATCCTGACTGTGAAATATATCACTGTTCCTTCATTGTCGCTGGGTCATAATGCTGGAACTCCCACCCTAACAGCACACCGCACGGACTGCAGCGGTTCAAGAAGGCAGCTCACCAATTAGGGATGGGCAATAAATGCTGCCCTTGGCAGTGAAACCCACATCCCACGAGCGAATAAAAAAAAATGTTGAGATTTTGGAAGACCCGTGGACAGGAGACTTGTCAGCTTGCTTTATAGGAACAGGACTGAGCCACTCAGTCCTCCAGCCTGCCCTGGCATTCTATTAGATAACGGTTGAACTGAACCTCAAATCAATGGACCTGCAGTTACTCCATATTTCTTGATAACCTATTGATTTCAGTATTAAAAATTTCAATTGACCCAGCAACTATAGCTTTCTGAGGGTGAAAATTTCCACTATTCTTTATATGAAGAAGTGCTTTGTGATTTCACTACTAAATGTCCTGACTCTAATTTTAAGATTGTGTCCCCCAGCAGAAGATTTGCCTTGCCAAATCATATTATCATTTTGAAGACCTTGGTTAGGTAACTCCTGAGGAAATGCAAGACCAAATTTATGCAAACTGTCCTCATAATTTAACCCTTTAATCCTCGACATAATTCTGGTAAATCTGTGCTGTACCGCCTCAAGGGCCAATATATCTTTCCTGTGATGCAGTGGCCAAAACAGAATGCAGTGCTCCAAATGGGCTCTGACTATGGCTCTGTATAACTGAGGCATCACTTCCTCACTTCTGTATCCCAACCCATTTGAGATAAAGGCCAACATTTCATTAGCCTTTGTGATTACTTTTTGTACTCGTGCAATAGCTTTTTGTAGTTTGTGTTCCTGGTCACATAACTCCTTTTGCTCCTCCACAGTTGCTAGTCTCTCGCCATTAAGAAAATATTCTGATTTGCCTTTCTCTGATCCAACGTGGATGACTTTGCACTTCTCCACATTGAACTCAATGCGTATGTCCCTTTGTACTTTGCCATTCCCTTCTACACAATTTACTGTGCAATCTCCTCTCACCTTGTACTTTTCTGTCTGTCTCTCTTTTTTTGCTTCACTCTTCTACTTCTCATTACTAGGGTTATGGTAATGTAGTGGTTATGCTACTGGTCTAGTAATCCAGAAACCTGAACTAGGTATCAAGAGACATGAGTTCAAATCCCACCACAGCAGCTGGAGAATTTCAGTTCAATTGATTAAGTTAAAAAACATCTGGAATAAAAAGCTCGTATCAGTAATGGTGACCATGGAACAACTAGATTGTCACAAAAAACCATCTGGTTCACTAATGCCCTTTAGGGGAGGAGATCTGCTGAGGGGAGGTAAAACAGAAGCCGCAGTTCCCGCTCCCAGCTCCAGTCTGGCCTACATGTGACTCCAAACCCACAGCAAAGTGGTTGACTCTTAACTGCCCTTTAAAGTGACCTAGCAAGCCATTCAGTTGTATTCAAGAAGGTGGCTTGCCACCACTTTCTCAAAGACAATAAATGCTGGCCTTGCCAGTGATGCCCACATGCTGTGAATGAGTAAAAAACTAGTCACCCAGAGCTCTGTTGCAAAACTGTGGAAATAATTTGGAAAATAAATGAACAGTACATAAAAAAACCCAGCTGTAAGTCAAAACTGTCCTGGGAAAAACAGCTAAAAATGAAGAAGGATGTGTTGTCGGGGAAAAGGGGCATGGAATCTGTTACTTGGCAACCATAAAATCACATAGCTTTTTTTTTTACAATTTATGAATTTTTAATGATTTTGTGATGATTTTTTTTGCGCTGAGTTTGGCAGTGCTGCAGCACTGAGGTGATATACAGACAGAGCCACGTGATGCCTACAGAAGCAACTGAGATGGAGGTAAAGAGAGAAGGATCCTGAGTTGGACACACTTACTGATGAACCAAACACGCAGTATGTTTAACCGACTGTTTTCCCGCTGTGTTGTATCACTGTACCCAGAGGATGTAAAACTCTGGGATTGCCTTTTATGCACTAAGTAGGAAAAGGTACAATCATCCTTTTCGATGTCATGGTATTTTGCCTTATTTCTGCATCACAGACCGTGGAGCCCAAGCTTGTAGTGTGCAAAGCAAGGGCTCACAATACTAAAGAAAATGATGAGAACTGTGGAAAGCATCAGTGATAAGCGCCAAAGGGGAATGTGAAAAAATGTTGGCAGGTTTAATTTTTTAAATTTATTCTCGGGATGTGGGCATTGTTGGCAAGGCTGGCATTAATTGTCCATCCCTAATTGCCCTGGAAACAGGGAGATGCATCAATATGTTGCAGCACGGACATTTGCCAAAGTTATTGTCTCAGCCATGGACATGGGAGCATTTAATCTGTACATAATGTGTACAGCCAACCTAGTGCCATCAAAATACAGTCCAATTTAAAACACATTTCTCCCTATTTAGTGAGGTACCTGGCATTGTTTTTGCATGCAAAAGTAGTCAATATCTGCCCACACATTTGATGCAGCGATGCAGAGAATCTGGATTGATGTCCATCTGTCAGGAGTGACCTAGATCTCTTTCTCTCCCCTCTCGCTCTATCTCTCTCTCTCTCTCCCACTCTGTGTCAATCCCTATCCCTTCTCTGTGTCCATCTTTCACCCCTCTCTCTCTCCACTGTCTGTGTCCATCTCTCTCCCCCCTCAGTCCTCCCTCTGTGTCCATCCCTCTCCCCCCTCCCTCCTCCTCCCCCCTCTCTCTCTTCCCTTTCTCTCTTCCCAATCCCCTCTCCCTCCCTCCCTCTCCGACAGTTGCAGGGAGTGGGAACTCTCCCCAGAGCAGCTTTGTGATTGGTCAGTTAAAAAAAAATCAAAGCACTCAATTTCACAGCTGACAGGTGTTTAACGCAGGAACAGCAGCTTCCAATTCAAACAATTTTGGGATTTCCCGGCAAACTTAAAAAAAAATCAGAACGTGCTGGAAAAATCCGAAGTTCAGAAGCCGCTGTTCCCGTTCCCAGCCCGTCAGCTGTGAAACTGAAACTGAGGGCTGTGAATTTTTTTTTAAGTAGGACTTGTCTGGAAAGAAGTCAATGGAAAATTTCTCATTCCTGAAATTGCCAGTCACGGACCTCAAAGTTTTTACCACGGACACTGGTGTCTGTGTACGGACACATTGCCAACCCCTGCCTGAGAGGTGGTGGTGAGACTTCTTCTTGAACCGCTGGTAGCGGTTTGATACAACTGAGTGGTTTGCTGGGTTATTTGGCAGTCAAGAGTCAACTCAGTTGGGACTGGGATCACAGGTAGAATTGACCGGTTAAGGCAGATCTGCTTCCCTGAAGGACAGTTGGCAATCTTAGTCACTTTTACTGACACCAGTGTTTTATTTCAACTGAATTCAAATTGTCGATGGCGCGATTATGAACTCACATTCTCTAAATTACTAGTTCAGGCCTCGGGATTACAAGTGCAGTAACACTGCAGTATCTCACCCAATCAAATAAGTATGTTAAAAAGTGAAGAGATAGTTAATGAGATGGTCGCACCCCTGTGGGATGAAGGAGTGACTCCAACTGCAGAGGATGAAGGCATAGCTCAGATAATAAATAAATACTTTTAATACGTTTTTACAAATAATGGTGGAAATGAGAGTGTAGGTGTACTGGAGGAGGATTTGGAACAATTGTTAGATGCAGACTGTGAAAAGAAGATATTGGTTCTAAAATAAAACAGCAGATCTCAAGGCTGTTGAAAGAAATCAAACTGGAGATAAAAGCACCCACAATATTTCAATCGTCCCTAAATATGCAAATTGGGCTGTGGAATTGGAGAGCAGCTAGTGTGCCACCTTTATTCAAGAAGTGAGGGAAGAAATAAATTTCGATTATTTAATGTGAAAAGTTTCCTCATGTCACTTTTGACAGAATCACAGATTTGTTAGTGTAGAATGAGGCCATGCGGCCCATTGTGTCCACACCAGCTCCCTGAAAGAGCAATTCACTCAGTTCCATTCCCTTGCTTTCTCCCCGTAACCCTGCACATCCTCCCTTCTCATATAACAGTCTAATACCATTTTGAATGCTACAATTGAACCTGCCTCCAACACACTCACAGGCAGCGCATTCCAGACCTTAACCACTTGCTGCGTGAAAACGCTTTTCCTCAATGTAATATTAGAATCATACAGCACAGGAAAAGGCCATTTGGCCCATCATACCTGTTCTGGATCTCTGAAAGAGCCAGCCGATTAGTCCCATTTCCCAATTCATTCTGCCTAGCCCTGCAAATTTATCCTTCTTAAATACAGATCTAATTCCCTTTTGAAAGTTACTATTGAATCTGCTTCCAACACCCTTTCAGGCAGCGCATTCCAGATCATAACTACTTGCTGAGTAAAAAAAATTCTCCTTGGCTCCGCCCCTGGCTTTTTTGGCAATTATCTTAAACATGTCGTCTCCTGCAAGTGAAAGTTTATTTATTATTTAATTATTATTATTTATTAACAGTTTATCTATCTACGCTATCAAAACCCCTCATAATTTTGAACATCTCTATTAAATCACCTTTTGACCTTCTCTGCTGTAAGGAGAATGGTCCCAACTCCTCTCATCTCTCCACATAACTGAAACCCATCATTCCTGGTGTTGCTCTAGAAAGAAAGAAAGACTTGCATTTATATAGCGCCTTTCACGACATCAGGACATCCCAAAGCATTCTACAGCCAATGAAGCATAGTCACTGCTGCAATGTAGGAAATGTGGCAACCAATTTGCACGCAGAAAGGTCCCATAACTATCAATGTGGGGATGCCCAGATCATCTGTTTTAGTGATCCTAGTTAACTATTAGTCAGTCAGTTATGCGCAAAGTCCTAGAATCCATAATTTCAGAACAAAAAAATGTGAGCATGGGTTTGAATAGTTGACTAATTGGGTAGTTAAAGAGAAAGCAGTATATGTCGTGTATATGGATTTTCATTAGGCGTTCGATAAGTTTCCTTTCTGAGTACACACTGTGTTTCTCCTGTCTATCAGGAATATCAATAGGTTTATTTTGAGATTTTCAAACAACCTTATCGCTTCTCTGAGATTTCAAAACTGTTCTTCTCACGGGATTTTCCAACTATCAACTTTTCTTCCCTTTATTCTGAAAAAAGAGTTACTGGGGAATTCCTGAATTTTGAATGCCTGACCGCTCAATTTCAAAAACAAACTCTCAATTAAAATGTAGGAAATGCTGTACACAGCAAGCTGCCAATGTGATAATGACCAGATAATCCAATTTAGTGATGCTTGTTGACTGGATAAGTAATGACCAGGATACTGGGGATAACTCCCTTGCTCAAGGAAAAAGTGCCATGTGATCTTCTCCATCCACCTGGGAGGGCAGACAGACACACAATTTAACTTCTATTTGAAAGACACCACCTCCACCAGTACTGCACTGGAGGGTCAACCTAGATTTTGTGCTCAAGTCTCTGGAATGGGACTTGAATCTACAATCTTTTGGCTCAGAGGCGTTTGTGTGTGTTTGTTTGTGTATGACATGGTCCTGGTATGACCACGATGTTGAAATTCACAACTGTGGTATTCAGTTGTGTCACTTTTCTTATTTCAAATTGGGACAGTCTGTTTTTTTTTGATGGTGTGCTTGGAAATGCTTAAAATGTAAAATAAAGAAAAGAAATAAGCAGAAATAAAAACAGAAACTGCTGGAAATACTCAGCAGGTCAGGCAGCATCTGTGGAGAGAGTTAATGTTTCAGGTCAGTGACCTTTCATCAGAACTGGGAAATGTTAGAAATGTAACAGGTTTTAAGCAAGAGCAGAGAAAGGAAAAGGGGGAAAGAGCAAATGGGAAGGTCTGTGATTAGGTGGAAGGCAGGAGAGATTAAATGACAAAAGGGATGATGGTACAAAGCAAAAGGAGATGGTCATGGGGCAAATGAAGAAAGAAAAGATGGGACAAGAGGAAGTGTAAATGGGAATAGCAGAATCATAGCTGGTGCCCAAAAAACAGGGAAAGAGGTAATGATTTAAAATTGTTGAACTCAATGTTAAGGTGGAAG
The DNA here is from genome assembly GCF_036365525.1 of Heterodontus francisci. Taxonomy (NCBI): domain Eukaryota; kingdom Metazoa; phylum Chordata; class Chondrichthyes; order Heterodontiformes; family Heterodontidae; genus Heterodontus; species Heterodontus francisci. The sequence continues at coordinate 53,779,599 of NC_090400.1, forward strand.
GCTGTGAAGTGCCGAATCAAAAGAGGAGATGCTGTTCCTCAAGCTTATGTTGAGCTTCATTAGAACCTTGTAGGAGGCTGAGGACAGGGAGGTCATAGTGGGAGTGCAGCAGAGAATTAAAATGACAGGAATCTGGAAGCTCAGATTCACACAATAGTACTGAGGACCTGTGCTCCAGAACTAGCCGTGCCCCTAGCCAAGCTGTTCCAGTACAGTTACACACTGGCATCTACCCAGCAATGTGAAAAATTGCCCAGGTATGTCCTGTCCACAAAAAAGCAGGACAAATCCAACCTGGCTAATTACCGCCCTATCAGTCTACTGTCGATCATCAGTAAAATGATGGAAGGGGTTGTCGACAGTTCTATCAAGTGGCTCTTACTCAGCAATAACCTGCTCACTGAAGCTCAGTTTTGGTTTCTGCCAGGGCCACTCAGCTCCTGACCTCATTATAGCCTTGGTCCAAACATGGACAAAAGAGCTGAACTCCAGAGGTGAGGTGAGAGTTACTGTCCTTGACATCAAGGCAGTATTTGACCGAGTATGGCATCAAGGAGCCCTAGCAAAACTGGAGTCAATGGGAATCGAGGAAAACACTCCACTGGTTGGAGTCATACCTAGCACAAAGGAAGATGGTTGTGGTTGTTGGAGGTCAATCATCTCAATCCCAGGACATCAATGCAGGAGTTTCTCGGGGTATTGTCCTCGGCCCAACCATCTTCATCTGCTTCATCAATGAGCTTCCCTCAATTATAAGGTCAGAAGTGGGGATGTTTGCTGCTGACTGCGCAATATTCAGCACCATTCGTGACTCCTCAGATACTGAAGCAGCCCATGTCCAGATGCAGCAAGACCTGGACAACATCCAGGCTTGGACTGATAAGTGGCAAGTGACAATTGCACCACACAAGTGCCAGGCAATGACCATCTCAAACAAGAGAGAATCTGACCATCTCCCCTTGATGTTCAATGATATTACCATCGCTGAAACCCCCAGTATCAACATCCTGGGGTTACCATTGACCAGAAACTGAACTGGACCAGTAACATAAATACTGTGGCTACAAGAGCAGGTCAGAGGCTGGGAACTCTGTGGCGAGTAACTTACCTCCTGTCTCCCCAGTGTCTGTCCACAAGGCACAAGTCAGGAGTGTGATGGAATACTCTCCACTTGTCTGGATGAGTGCAGATCCAATAACACTCAAGAAGCTCGACACCATCCAGGAAAAAGCAGCTCGTTTGATTGTCACTCCATCCACCACCTTCAACATTCACTCCCTCCACCACCGATGCACAGTGGCAGCAGTGTGTACCATCTACCAAGGCTCCTTTGACAGCACCTTCCAAACCCACGACCTCTACCATCTAGAAGGACAAGGGCAGCAGACGCACGGGAACACCACCACCTGCAAGTTCCCCTCCAAGCCACACACTATCCTGACTTGGAACTATATCGCTGTTCCTTCACTGTCACTGGGTCAAAATCCCCTCCTAACCCACACCCCAAGGACTGCAGCAGTTCAAGAAGGCAGCTCACCACCACCTTCTCAAGGGCAATTAGGGATGGGCAATAAATGCTGGCCTAGCCAGCGATGCCCACATCCCATGAACGAATAAGAAGAAGATTACTTTCCGCCTCCAACCACCACATCTGATCCAACAGCCTTTCCCACCCCAACCCAAACAATTTCCAATAATTTTGTTAACAGAAGTGTTCACATGAACTGAAAAAAAAATCTACATAATTATTTTAATGTCCTATGATTTTTCACCTGGGTCACTCGGTTGTCCACCAAAGCTACTAAGTATCATCACCTCATTCCATGACAATATGAAAGGCACAATTCAACATGGTGGCTCCTCATCAGAGCCCTTTCCTATCCTGAGTGGTGTGAAACAGGGCTGTGTTCTCGCACCCACACTTTTTGGGATTTTCTTCTCCCTGCTGCTTTCACATGCGTTCAAATCCTCTGAAGAAGGAATTTTCCTCCACACAAGATCAGGGGGCAGGTTGTTCAACCTTGCCCGTCTAAGAGCGAAGTCCAAAGTACGGAAAGTCCTCATCAGAGAACTCCTCTTTGCTGACGATGCTGCTTTAACATCTCACACTGAAGAATGCCTGCAGAGTCTCATCGACAGGTTTGCGTCTGCCTGCAATGAATTTGGCCTAACCATCAGCCTCAAGAAAACGAACATCATGGGGCAGGATGTCAGAAATGCTCCATCCATCAATATTGGCGACCACGCTCTGGAAGTGGTTCAAGAGTTCACCTACCTAGGCTCAACTATCACCAGTAACCTGTCTCTAGATGCAGAAATCAACAAGCGCATGGGTAAGGCTTCCACTGCTATGTTCAGACTGGCCAAGAGAGTGTGGGAAAATGGCGCACTGACACGGAACACAAAAGTCCGAGTGTATCAGGCCTGTGTCCTCAGCACCTTGCTCTACGGCAGCGAGGCCTGGACAACGTATGCCAGCCAAGAGCGACGTCTCAATTCATTCCATCTTCGCTGCCTTCGGAGAATACTTGGCATCAGGTGGCAGAACTATATCTCCAACACAGAAGTCCTTGAAGCGGCCAACATCCCCAGCTTATACACACTACTGAGTCAGCGGCGCATGAGATGGCTTGGCCATGTGAGCCGCATGGAAGATGGCAGGATCCCCAAAGACACATTGTACAGCGAGCTCGCCACTGGTATCAGACCCACCGGCCGTCCATGTCTCCGTTATAAAGACGTCTGCAAACGCGACATGAAATCGTGTGACATTGATCACAAGTCGTGGGAGTCAGTTGCCAGCATTCGCCAGAGCTGGCGGGCAGCCATAAAGACAGGGCTAAATTGTGGCGAGTCGAAGAGACTTAGTAGTTGGCAGGAAAAAAGACAGAGGCGCAAGGGGAGAGCCAACTGTGCAACAGCCCCAACAAACAAATTTCTCTGCAGCACCTGTGGAAGAGCCTGTTACTCCAGAATTGGCCTTTATAGCCACTCCAGGCGCTGCTTCACAAACCACTGACCACCTCCAGGCGCGTATCCATTGTCTCTCGAGATAAGGAGGCCCAAAAGAAAGAACTTGTAGCAGTATCTTGGAGATGAATCTTTCATTCCTGGAGACTCCAGGCCAGTCCTGGAGGGTTGGCAACCTCCCAACCCTGATCGCCATGAGGACCAGAGGTGAGTATGTTGTTTTATAGCATTATTTGAAATTGTTTAATTTAAAAATTATTTTAAAGTTTTTTTTAAAAACACCTTTCCTTTAGTATTTTTACCATAACATGTTAAGGTTGCTTAGATCTTAATCAGCCAAAGATCTCTTGTGGTTTCTGGTACAGCACTGTTGTTGCTGAGGGTCATGGCAAAGTTGCCCAGATATCTACTGACAGAATGGCGCTAGCACCAGCAAGCAGGACTGGTGGCTACATCCAGCGTCTTTCATCCAGCGTCTCAGTGGTGGTCCTGCTGCGGTGGAGACTAAGGGACCCCCAACTGATTCCCAAAACCCAGCCTGGAATTTCCTCCCTCTCCTGAGGTGGGCAACTGATATATATATATATAATACCAAGGGCTTCAATAGCTGCTTTCATAAAGGGAATTTGGATCTAAACTTGAAAGGAAAAGAATCGCAGGACCATGGATAAAAGAACTGGAGGAGTGGGACTAATGGAATAGCTCCTTCAAAGAGCTGACACAGGCACGATGGACTGAATAAGCTTCTTCTATGCTGCGTGATTCAACCTGTGAACAGTGTTTGCAGCTCACTATGAATAGATAATGCTGGTGGATTCGGGAAAATTGGACTGGTTCTGAGCTGGATAACACCAGTGGGTCAAAGAAGAGCGTGAGTCCACTTCAGGCTGCAAATCCACTGAGGAGGAAAATGCAAGCCAGGATTCCAGCCTAAATGTTAACCCCAGTGATATTAAAAACTTGGAGATTTTATGAAGTTTTATTCTTTCGCAGCAGATTATACCATCTACATCTTGTCTGAGAATTCACAACACGATCTAGCTGCCAATGATATAAAAGCAAAATACTGCGGATGCTGGAAATCCGAAATAAAAACAAGAAATGCTGGAACCACTCAGCAGGTCTGGCAGCATCTGTGGAAAGAGAAGCAGAGTTAACGTTTCGGGCCAGTGACCCTTCGGAACCCCAACGAGCTGCCAATGTCTGTAGTGTGTTTATGTCTGCTCCCCACTTCCCCAAATACATGTTCTCCCCACCGCCCTCGAGTAGCTCTCCTCCCCTCAATAACACCCCTTGTCCTCCTGGCTCTCCCTCACTATCTGCCCTGTCCCTCTCCGGACCTCTATCCCCCGCTCGCTCTGCGCCATTGATTCGCTCCGGTGCGATTGTTGCGCCTGCATCGATTTGCTGCTGAGCGATTGCTCTTGTCTTTTTGCGGCCCACGTGGGTTTTGTTTTGTGCGGATGGCGGAGGCGGATTCGGCCCGGAGAGCGGCTCCCGGCGGGGACTCGGACCCGGCCCCGGCCCAGAGAGCGGCTCCCGGCGGGGACTCGGCCCCGGCCCCGGCCCAGAGAGCGGCTCCCGGCGGGGACTCGGCCCCGGACTCCGTCCTGGAGCTGTCGGTTCCGAATGGCACCAAGAACAGACGCAAAGCCAGAGCCGCAGGTGCGTGTAGAGGAACCCGTAGGCCGACTGGCGTCACGTCCATCAGTGAGAGCTGGACCCTGGATAAGTTGTTACCAATAGTCCCCTCAGTCAGTGGGATGGACAGGGGATACTATGTTACCTGTAGTCCCCTTAGTCAGTGGGATGGACAGGGGATACTATGTTACCTGTAGTCTCCTTAGTCAGTGGGATGGACAGGGGATACTATGTTACCTGTAGTCCTCTCAGTCAGTGGGATGGACAGGGGATACTATGTTACCTGTAGTCTCCTTAGTCAGTGGGATGGACAGGGGATACTATGTTACCTGTAGTCCCCTTAGTCAGTGGGATGGACAGGGGATACTATGTTACCTGTAGTCCTCTCAGTCAGTGGGATGGACAGGGGATACAATGTTACCTGTAGTCCTCTCAGTCAGTGGGATGGACAGGGGATACTATGTTACCTGTAGTCTCCTTAGTCAGTGGGATGGACAGGGGATACTATGTTACCTGTAGTCCCCTTAGTCAGTGGGATGGACAGGGGATACTATGTTACCTGTAGTCCTCTCAGTCAGTGGGATGGACAGGGGATACAATGTTACCTGTAGCCCTCAGTCAGTGGGATGGACAGGGGATACAATGTTACCTGTAGCCCTCAGTCAGTGGGATGGACAGGGGGAACTATGTTCCCTGTAGCCCTCAGTCAGTGGGATGGACAGGGGATACAATGTTACCTGTAGCCCTCAGTCAGTGGGATGGACAGGGGGAACTACGTTCCCTGTAGCCCTCAGTCTGTGGGATGCACAGAGGATACTATGTTACCTGTAGCCCTCAGTCAGTGGGATGGACAGGGGATACTATGTTACCTGTAGCCCTCAGTCAGTGGGATGGACAGGGGGAACTATGTTCCCTGTAGCCCTCAGTCTGTGGGATGCACAGAGGATACTATGTTACCTGTAGCCCTCAGTCAGTGGGATGGACAGGGGATACTATGTTACCTGTAGCCCTCAGTCAGTGGGATGGACAGGGGGAACTATGTTCCCTGTAGCCCTCAGTCTGTGGGATGCACAGAGGATACTATGTTACCTGTAGCCCTCAGTCAGTGGGATGGACAGGGGATACAATGTTACCTGTAGCCCTCAGTCAGTGGGATGGACAGGGGATACTATGTTCCCTGTAGCCCTCAGTCTGTGGGATGCACAGAGGATACTATGTTACCTGTAGCCCTCAGTCAGTGGGATGGACAGGGGATACTATGTTACCTGTGGTTCCCTCAGTCAGTGGGATGGACAGGGGATACTATGTTACCTGTAGCCCTCAGTCAGTGGGATGGACAGGGGACACAATGTTACCTGTAGCCCTCAGTCAGTGGGATGGACAGGGGGAACTATGTTCCCTGTAGCCCTCAGTCTGTGGGATGCACAGAGGATACTATGCTACCTGTAGCCCTCAGTCAGTGGGATGGACAGGGGATACTATGTTACCTGTAGTCCCCTCAGTTACTGGGATGGACAGTGGATACTATGTTAACTGTAGTCCCTTCAGTCAGTGGGATGGACAGGGGATACTATGTTACCTGTAGTCCCCTCATTTACTGGGATGGACAGGGGATACTATGTTACCTGTAGTCCCTTCAGTCAGTGGGATGGACAGGGGATACTATGCTACCTGTAGCCCTCAGTCAGTGGGATGGACAGGGGATACTATGTTACCTTTAGCCCTCAGTCAGTGGGATGGACAGGGGATACTATGTTACCTGTAGTCCTCAGTCAGTGGGATGGACAGGGGATACTATGTTCCCTGTAGCCCTCAGTCTGTGGGATGCACAGAGGATACTATGTTACCTGTAGCCCTCAGTCAGTGGGATGGACAGGGGATACTATGTTACCTGTGGTTCCCTCAGTCAGTGGGATGGACAGGGGATACTATGTTACCTGTAGCCCTCAGTCAGTGGGATGGACAGGGGATACAATGTTACCTGTAGCCCTCAGTCAGTGGGATGGACAGGGGGAACTATGTTCCCTGTAGCCCTCAGTCTGTGGGATGCACAGAGGATACTATGCTACCTGTAGCCCTCAGTCAGTGGGATGGACAGGGGATACTATGTTACCTGTAGTCCCCTCAGTTACTGGGATGGACAGTGGATACTATGTTAACTGTAGTCCCTTCAGTCAGTGGGATGGACAGGGGATACTATGTTACCTGTAGTCCCCTCATTTACTGGGATGGACAGTGGACACTATGTTACCTGTAGTCCCTTCAGTCAGTGGGATGGACAGGGGATACTATGCTACCTGTAGCCCTCAGTCAGTGGGATGGACAGGTTATACTATGTTAGCTGTAGCCCTCAGTCAGTGGAATGGACAGGGGATACAATGTTACCTGTAGCCCTCAGTCAGGGGGATGGACAGGGGATACAATGTTACCTGTAGCCCTCAGTCAGTGGGATGGACAGGGGGATACTATGTTACCTGTAGCCCTCAGTCAGTGGGATGGACAGGGGATACAATGTTACCTGTAGCCCTCAGTCAGTGGAATGGCAGGGGATACAATGTTACCTGCAGCCCTCAGTCAGTGGGATGGACAGGGGATACAATGTTACCTGTAGCCCTCAGTCAGTGGGATGGACAGGGGATACAATGTTACCTGTAGCCCTCAGTCAGTAGGATGGACAGGGGATAAAATGTTACCTGTAGCCCTCAGTCAGTGGGATGGACAGGGGATACAATGTTACCTGTAGCCCTCAGTCAGTGGGATGGACAGGGGATACAATGTTACCTGTAGCCCTCAGTCAGTGGGATGGACAGGGGATACAATGTTACCTGTAGCCCTCAGTCAGTGGGATGGACAGGGGATACAATGTTACCTGTAGCCCTCAGTCAGTGGGATGGACAGGGGATACAATGTTACCTGTAGCCCTCAGTCAGTGGGATGGACAGGGGGAACTATGTTCCCTGTAGCCCTCAGTCTGTGGGATGGACAGGGGATACAATGTTACCTGTAGCCCTCAGTCAGTGGGATGGACAGGGGATACTATGTTACCTGTAGCCCTCAGTCAGTGGGATGGACAGGGGATACTATGTTCCCTGTAGCCCTCAGTCAGTGGGATGGACAGGGGATACTATGTTCCCTGTAGCCCTCAGTCTGTGGGATGCATAGAGGATACTATGTTACCTGTAGCCCTCAGTCAGTGGGATGGACAGGGGATACTATGTTCCCTGTAGCCCTCAGTCTGTGGGATGCATAGAGGATACTATGTTACCTGTAGCCCTCAGTCAGTGGGATGGACAGGGGATACTATGTTACCTGTGGTTCCCTCAGTCAGTGGGATGGACAGGGGATACTATGTTACCTGTAGCCCTCAGTCAGTGGGATGGACAGGGGATACAATGTTACCTGTAGCCCTCAGTCAGTGGGATGGACAGGGGGAACTACGTTCCCTGTAGCCCTCAGTCTGTGGGATGCACAGAGGATACTATGCTACCTGTAGCCCTCAGTCAGTGGGATGGACAGGGGATACTATGTTACCTGTAGTCCCCTCATTTACTGGGATGGACAGTGGATACTATGTTACCTGTAGTCCCTTCAGTCAGTGGGATGGACAGGGGATACTATGCTACCTGTAGCCCTCAGTCAGTTGGATGGACAGGGGATACTATGCTACCTGTAGCCCTCAGTCAGTGGGATGGACAGGGGATACTATGTTACCTGTTGTCCCTTCAGTCAGTGGGATGGACAGGGGATACTATGTTACCTGTAGCCCTCAGTCAGTGGGATGGACAGGGGATACTATGTTACCTGTAGTCCCTTCAGTCAGTGGGATGGACAGGGGATACTATGTTACCTGTTGCCCTCGGTCAGTGGATGGACAGGGGATACTATGCTACCTGTAGCCCTCAGTCAGTGGGATGGACAGGGGATACTATGTTACCTGTAGTCCTCAGTCAGTGGGATGGACAGGGGATACTATGTTACCTGTAGCCCTCAGTCAGTGGGATGGACAGGGGATACTATGTTACCTGTAGTCCTCAGTCAGTGGGATGGACAGGGGATACTATGTTACCTGTAGTCCTCTCAGTTACTGGGATGGACAGGGGATACTATGTTACCTGTAGTCCTCTCAGTTACTGGGATGGACAGTGGATACTATGTCACCTGTAGTCCTCTCAGTTACTGGGATGGACAGGGGATACTATGTTACCTGTAGCCCTCAGTCAGTGGGATGGACAGGGGATACTATGTTACCTGCAGCCCTCAGTCAGTGGGATGGACAGGGGATACTATGTTACCTGTAGTCCTCTCAGTTACTGGGATGGACAGGGGATACAATGTTACCTGTAGCCCTCAGTCAGTGGGATGGACAGGGGATACAATGTTACCTGTAGCCCTCAGTCAGTGGGATGGACAGGGGATACTATGTTACCTGTAGCCCTCAGTCAGTGGGATGGACAGGGGATACAATGTTACCTGTAGCCCTCAGTCAGTGGGATGGACAGGGGATACAATGTTACCTGTAGCCCTCAGTCAGTGGGATGGACAGGGGATACAATGTTACCTGTAGCCCTCAGTCAGTGGGATGGACAGGGGATACAATGTTACCTGTAGCCCTCAGTCAGTGGGATGGACAGGGGCAACTATGTTCCCTGTAGCCCTCAGTCTGTGGGATGGACAAGGGATACAATGTTACTTGTAGCCCTCAGTCAGTGGGATGGACAGTGGGAACTATGTTCCCTGTAGCCCTCTCAGTTACTGGGATGGACAGGGGATACTATTTCACCTGTGGTCCTCTCAGTTACTGGGATGGACAGGGGATACTATGTTACCTGTAGCCCTCAGTCAGTGGGATGGACAGGGGATACTATGTTACCTGCAGCCCTCAGTCAGTGGGATGGACAGGGGATACTATGTTACCTGTAGTCCTCTCAGTTACTGGGATGGACAGGGGATACAATGTTACCTGTAGCCCTCAGTCAGTGGGATGGACAGGGGATACTATGTTACCTGTAGCCCTCAGTCAGTGGAATGGACAGGGGATACAATGTTACCTGTAGCCCTCAGTCAGTGGGATGGACAGGGGATACTATGTTACCTGCAGCCCTCAGTCAGTGGGATGGACAGGGGATACAATGTTACCTGTAGCCCTCAGTCAGTGGGATGGACAGGGGATACAATGTTACCTGTAGCCCTCAGTCAGTGGGATGGACAGGGGATACAATGTTACCTGTAGCCCTCAGTCAGTGGGATGGACAGGGGGAACTATGTTCCTTGTAGCCCTCAGTCTGTGGGATGGACAGGGGATACTATGTTCCCTGTAGCCCTCAGTCTGTGGGATGGACAGGGGATACAATGTTATCTGTAGCCCTCAGTCAGTGGGATGGACAGGGGATACAATGTTACCTGTAGCCCTCAGTCAGTGGGATGGACAGGGGGAACTATGTTCCCTGTAGCCCTCAGTCAGTGGGATGGACAGGGGGAACTATGTTCCCTGTAGCCCTCAGTCTGTGGGATGGACAGGGGATACAATGTTACCTGCAGCCCTCAGTCAGTGGGATGGACAGGGGGAACTATGTTCCCTGCAGCCCTCAGTCTGTGGGATGCACAGAGGATACTATGTTACCTGTTGCCCTCAGTCAGTGGGATGGACAGGGGATACAATGTTACCTGTAGCCCTCAGTCAGTGGGATGGACAGGGGATACTATGTTCCCTGTAGCCCTCAGTCTGTGGGATGCACAGAGGATACTATGTTACCTGTAGCCCTCAGTCAGTGGGATGGACAGGGGATACTATGTTACCTGTGGTTCCCTCAGTCAGTGGGATGGACAGGGGATACTATGTTACCTGTAGCCCTAAGTCAGTGGGATGGACAGGGGATACAATGTTACCTGTAGCCCTCAGTCAGTGGGATGGACAGGGGATACAATGTTACCTGTAGCCCTCAGTCAGTGGGATGGACAGGGGATACAATGTTACCTGTAGCCCTCAGTCAGTGGGATGGACAGGGGATACAATGTTACCTGTAGCCCTCAGTCAGTGGGATGGACAGGGGGAACTATGTTCCCTGTAGCCCTCAGTCAGTGGGATGGACAGGGGATACAATGTTACCTGTAGCCCTCAGTCTGTGGGATGCACAGAGGATACTATGTTACCTGTAGCCCTCAGTCAGTGGGATGGACAGGGGATACTATGTTACCTGTAGCCCTCAGTCAGTGGGATGGACAGGGGGAACTATGTTCCCTGTAGCCCTCAGTCTGTGGAATGGACAGGGGATACAATGTTACCTGTAGCCCTCAGTCAGTGGGATGGACAGGGGGAACTATGTTCCCTGTAGCCCTCAGTCTGTGGGATGCACAGAGGATACTATGTTACCTGTAGCCCTCAGTCAGTGGGATGGACAGGGGATACAATGTTACCTGTAGCCCTCAGTCAGTGGGATGGACAGGGGATACTATGTTCCCTGTAGCCCTCAGTCTGTGGGATGCACAGAGGATACTATGTTACCTGTACCCCTCAGTCAGTGGGATGGACAGGGGATACTATGTTACCTGTAGCCCTCAGTCAGTGGGATGGACTGAGGATACAATGTTACCTGTAGCCCTCAGTCAGTGGGATGGACAGGGGGAACTATGTTCCCTGTAGCCCTCAGTCTGTGGGATGCACAGAGGATAGTATGCTACCTGTAGCCCTCAGTCAGTGGGATGGACAGGGGATACTATGTTACCTGTAGTCCCCTCAGTTACTGGGATGGACAGTGGATACTATGTTAACTGTAGTCCCTTCAGTCAGTGGGATGGACAGGGGATACTATGTTACCTGTAGTCCCCTCATTTACTGGGATGGACAGTGGATACTATGTTACCTGTAGTCCCTTCAGTCAGTGGGATGGACAGGGGATACTATGCTACCTGTAGCCCTCAGTCAGTGGGATGGACAGGGGATACTATGCTACATGTAGCCCTCAGTCAGTGGGATGGACAGGGGATACTATGTTACCTGTTGTCCCTTCAGTCAGTGGGATGGACAGGGGATACTATGTTACCTGTAGCCCTCAGTCAGTGGGATGGACAGGGGATACTATGTTACCTGTAGTCCCTTCAGTCAGTGGGATGGACAGGGGATACTATGTTACCTGTTGCCCTCGGTCAGTGGATGGACAGGGGATACTATGCTACCTGTAGCCCTCAGTCAGTGGGATGGACAGGGGATACTATGTTACCTGTAGTCCTCAGTCAGTGGGATGGACAGGGGATACTATGTTACCTGTAGCCCTCAGTCAGTGGGATGGACAGGGGATACTATGTTACCTGTAGTCCTCAGTCAGTGGGATGGACAGGGGATACTATGTTACCTGTAGTCCTCTCAGTTACTGGGATGGACAGGGGATACTATGTTACCTGTAGTCCTCTCAGTTACTGGGATGGACAGGGGATACTATGTCACCTGTAGTCCTCTCAGTTACTGGGATGGACAGGGGATACTATGTTACCTGTAGCCCTCAGTCAGTGGGATGGACAGGGGATACTATGTTACCTGCAGCCCTCAGTCAGTGGGATGGACAGGGGATACTATGTTACCTGTAGTCCTCTCAGTTACTGGGATGGACAGGGGATACAATGTTACCTGTAGCCCTCAGTCAGTGGGATGGACAGGGGATACTATGTTACCTGTAGCCCTCAGTCAGTGGGATGGACAGGGGATACAATGTTACCTGTAGCCCTCAGTCAGTGGGATGGACAGGGGATACAATGTTACCTGTAGCCCTCAGTCAGTGGGATGGACAGGGGATACAATGTTACCTGTAGCCCTCAGTCAGTGGGATGGACAGGGGGAACTATGTTCCCTGTAGCCCTCAGTCTGTGGGATGGACAGGGGATACTATGTTACCTGTAGCCCTCAGTCAGTGGGATGGACAGGGGGAACTATGTTCCCTGTAGCCCTCAGTCTGTGGGATGGACAGGGGATACTATGTTCCCTGTAGCCTTCAGTCTGTGGGATGGACAGGGGATACAATGTTACCTGTAGCCCTCAGTCAGTGGGATGGACAGGGGATACTATGTTACCAGTAGCCCTCAGTCAGTGGGATGGACAGGGGGAACTATGTTCCCTTTAGCCCTCAGTCTGTGGGATGGACAGGGGATACAATGTTACCTGTAGCCCTCAGTCAGTGGGATGGACAGGGGATACTATGCTACCTGTAGCCCTCAGTCAGTGGGATGGACAGGGGATACTATGCTACCTGTAGCCCTCAGTCAGTGGGATGGACAGGGGATACAATGTTACCTGTTGCCCTCAGTCAGTGGGATGGACAGGGGGAACTATGTTCCCTGTAGCCCTCAGTCTGTGGGATGCACAGAGGATACTATGTTACCTGTAGCCCTCAGTCAGTGGGATGGACAGGGGATACTATGCTACCTGTAGCCCTCAGTCAGTGGGATGGACAGGGGATACTATGTTACCTGCAGCCCTCAGTCAGTGGGATGGACAGGGGATACAATGTCACCTGCAGCCCTCAGTCAGTGGGATGGACAGGGGATACTATGTTACCTGTAGCCCTCAGTCAGTGGGATGGACAGGGGATACTATGTTACCTGTAGCCCTCAGTCAGTGGGATGGACAGGGGGAACTATGTTCCCTGTAGCCCTCAGTCTGTGGGATGGACAGGGGATACAATGTTACCTGTAGCCCTCAGTCAGTGGGATGGACAGGGGGAACTATGTTCCCTGTAGCCCTCAGTCTGTGGGATGGACAGGGGGAACTATGTTCCCTGTAGCCCTCAGTCAGTGGGATGGACAGGGGATACAATGTTACCTGTAGCCCTCAGTCAGTGGGATGGACAGGGGATACAATGTTACCTGTAGCCCTCAGTCAGTGGGATGGACAGGGGGAACTACGTTCCCTGTAGCCCTCAGTCTGTGGGATGCACAGAGGATACTATGTTACCTGTAGCCCTCAGTCAGTGGGATGGACAGGGGATACTATGTTACCTGTAGCCCTCAGTCAGTGGGATGGACAGGGGGAACTATGTTCCCTGTAGCCCTCAGTCTGTGGGATGGACAGGGGATACAATGTTACCTGTAGCCCTCGGTCAGTGGGATGGACAGGGGGAACTATGTTCCCTGTAGCCCTCAGTCTGTGGGATGCACAGAGGATACTATGTTACCTGTAGCCCTCAGTCAGTGGGATGGACAGGGGATACAATGTTACCTGTAGCCCTCAGTCAGTGGGATGGACAGGGGATACTATGTTCCCTGTAGCCCTCAGTCTGTGGGATGCACAGAGGATACTATGTTACCTGTAGCCCTCAGTCAGTGGGATGGACAGGGGATACTATGTTACCTGTGGTTCCCTCAGTCAGTGGGATGGACAGGGGATACTATGTTACCTGTAGCCCTCAGTCAGTGGGATGGACAGGGGATACAATGTTACCTGTAGCCCTCAGTCAGTGGGATGGACAGGGGATACAATGTTACCTGTCGCCCTCAGTCAGTGGGATGGACAGGGGATACAATGTTACCTGTAGCCCTCAGTCAGTGGGATGGACAGGGGATACAATGTTACCTGTAGCCCTCAGTCAGTGGGATGGACAGGGGGAACTGTGTTCCCTGTAGCCCTCAGTCAGTGGGATGGACAGGGGATACCATGTTACCTGTAGCCCTCAGTCAGTGGGATGGACAGGGGGAACTACGTTCCCTGTAGCCCTCAGTCTGTGGGATGCACAGAGGATACTATGTTACCTGTAGCCCTCAGTCAGTGGGATGGACAGGGGATACTATGTTACCTGTAGCCCTCAGTCAGTGGGATGGACAGGGGGAACTATGTTCCCTGTCGCCCTCAGTCTGTGGGATGGACAGGGGATACAATGTTACCTGTAGCCCTCAGTCAGTGGGATGGACAGGGGGAACTATGTTCCCTGTAGCCCTCAGTCTGTGGAATGCACAGAGGATACTATGTTACCTGTAGCCCTCAGTCAGTGGGATGGACAGGGGATACTATGTTACCTGTAGTCCCCTCATTTACTGGGATGGACAGTGGATACTATGTTCCCTGTAGTCCCTTCAGTCAGTGGGATGGACAGGGGATACTATGCTACCTGTAGCCCTCAGTCAGTGGGATGGACAGGGGATACTATGCTACCTGTAGCCCTCAGTCAGTGGGATGGACAGGGGATACTATGTTACCTGTTGTCCCTTCAGTCAGTGGGATGGACAGGGGATACTATGTTACCTGTAGCCCTCAGTCAGTGGGATGGACAGGGGATACTATGTTACCTGTAGTCCCTTCAGTCAGTGGGATGGACAGGGGATACTATGTTACCTGTTGCCCTCGGTCAGTGGATGGACAGGGGATACTATGCTACATGTAGCCCTCAGTCAGTGGGATGGACAGGGGATACTATGTTACCTGTAGTCCTCAGTCAGTGGGATGGACAGGGGATACTATGTTACCTGTAGCCCTCAGTCAGTGGGATGGACAGGGGATACTATGTTACCTGTAGTCCTCAGTCAGTGGGATGGACAGGGGATACTATGTTACCTGTAGTCCTCTCAGTTACTGGGATGGACAGGGGATACTATGTTACCTGTAGTCCTCTCAGTTACTGGGATGGACAGGGGATACTATGTCACCTGTAGTCCTCTCAGTTACTGGGATGGACAGGGGATACTATGTTACCTGTAGCCCTCAGTCAGTGGGATGGACAGGGGATACTATGTTACCTGCAGCCCTCAGTCAGTGGGATGGACAGGGGATACTATGTTACCTGTAGTCCTCTCAGTTACTGGGATGGACAGGGGATACAATGTTACCTGTAGCCCTCAGTCAGTGGGATGGACAGGGGATACTATGTTACCTGTAGCCCTCAGTCAGTGGAATGGACAGGGGATACAATGTTACCTGTAGCCCTCAGTCAGTGGGATGGACAGGGGATACTATGTTACCTGTAGCCCTCAGTCACTGGGATGGACAGGGGATACAATGTTACCTGTAGCCCTCAGTCAGTGGGATGGACAGGGGATACAATGTTACCTGTAGCCCTCAGTCAGTGGGATGGACAGGGGGAACTATGTTCCCTGTAGCCCTCAGTCAGTGGGATGGACAGGGGATACAATGTTACCTGTAGCCCTCAGTCAGTGGGATGGACAGGGGATACAATGTTACCTGTAGCCCTCAGTCAGTGGGATGGACAGGGGGAACTATGTTCCCTGTAGCCCTCAGTCTGTGGGATGGACAGGGGATACTATGTTACCTGTAGCCCTCAGTCAGTGGGATGGACAGGGGGAACTATGTTCCCTGTAGCCCTCAGTCTGTGGGATGGACAGGGGATACTATGTTCCCTGTAGCCTTCAGTCTGTGGGATGGACAGGGGATACAATGTTACCTGTAGCCCTCAGTCAGTGGGATGGACAGGGGATACTATGTTACCAGTAGCCCTCAGTCAGTGGGATGGACAGGGGGAACTATGTTCCCTTTAGCCCTCAGTCTGTGGGATGGACAGGGGACACAATGTTACCTGTAGCCCTCAGTCAGTGGGATGGACAGGGGATACTATGCTACCTGTAGCCCTCAGTCAGTGGGATGGACAGGGGATACAATGTTACCTGTAGCCCTCAGTCAGTGGGATGGACAGGGGGAACTATGTTCCCTGTAGCCCTCAGTCTGTGGGATGCACAGAGGATACTATGTTACCTGTAGCCCTCAGTCAGTGGGATGGACAGGGGATACTATGCTACCTGTAGCCCTCAGTCAGTGGGATGGACAGGGGATACTATGTTACCTGCAGCCCTCAGTCAGTGGGATGGACAGGGGATACAATGTCACCTGCAGCCCTCAGTCAGTGGGATGGACAGGGGATACTATGTTACCTGTAGCCCTCAGTCAGTGGGATGGACAGGGGATACTATGTTACCTGTAGCCCTCAGTCAGTGGGATGGACAGGGGGAACTATGTTCCCTGTAGCCCTCAGTCTGTGGGATGGACAGGGGATACAATGTTACCTGTAGCCCTCAGTCAGTGGGATGGACAGGGGGAACTATGTTCCCTGTAGCCCTCAGTCAGTGGGATGGACAGGGGGAACTATGTTCCCTGTAGCCCTCAGTCAGTGGGATGGACAGGGGATACAATGTTACCTGTAGCCCTCAGTCAGTGGGATGGACAGGGGGAACTATGTTCCCTGTAGCCCTCAGTCAGTGGGATGGACAGGGGGAACTACGTTCCCTGTAGCCCTCAGTCTGTGGGATGCACAGAGGATACTATGTTACCTGTAGCCCTCAGTCAGTGGGATGGACAGGGGATACTATGTTACCTGTAGCCCTCAGTCAGTGGGATGGACAGGGGGAACTATGTTCCCTGTAGCCCTCAGTCTGTGGGATGGACAGGGGATACAATGTTACCTGTAGCCCTCGGTCAGTGGGATGGACAGGGGGAACTATGTTCCCTGTAGCCCTCAGTCTGTGGGATGCACAGAGGATACTATGTTACCTGTAGCCCTCAGTCAGTGGGATGGACAGGGGATACAATGTTACCTGTAGCCCTCAGTCAGTGGGATGGACAGGGGATACTATGTTCCCTGTAGCCCTCAGTCTGTGGGATGCACAGAGGATACTATGTTACCTGTAGCCCTCAGTCAGTGGGATGGACAGGGGATACTATGTTACCTGTGGTTCCCTCAGTCAGTGGGATGGACAGGGGATACTATGTTACCTGTAGCCCTCAGTCAGTGGGATGGACAGGGGATACAATGTTACCTGTATCCCTCAGTCAGTGGGATGGACAGGGGATACAATGTTACCTGTCGCCCTCAGTCAGTGGGATGGACAGGGGATACAATGTTACCTGTAGCCCTCAGTCAGTGGGATGGACAGGGGATACAATGTTACCTGTAGCCCTCAGTCAGTGGGATGGACAGGGGGAACTATGTTCCCTGTAGCCCTCAGTCAGTGGGATGGACAGGGGATACCATGTTACCTGTAGCCCTCAGTCAGTGGGATGGACAGGGGGAACTACGTTCCCTGTAGCCCTCAGTCTGTGGGATGCACAGAGGATACTATGTTACCTGTAGCCCTCAGTCAGTGGGATGGACAGGGGATACTATGTTACCTGTAGCCCTCAGTCAGTGGGATGGACAGGGGGAACTATGTTCCCTGTCGCCCTCAGTCTGTGGGATGGACAGGGGATACAATGTTACCTGTAGCCCTCAGTCAGTGGGATGGACAGGGGGAACTATGTTCCCTGTAGCCCTCAGTCTGTGGAATGCACAGAGGATACTATGTTACCTGTAGCCCTCAGTCAGTGGGATGGACAGGGGATACTATGCTACCTGTAGCCCTCAGTCAGTGGGATGGACAGGGGATACAATGTTACCTGTAGCCCTCAGTCAGTGGGATGGACAGGGGGAACTATGTTCCCTGTAGCCCTCAGTCTGTGGGATGCACAGAGGATACTATGTTACCTGTAGCCCTCAGTCAGTGGGATGGACAGGGGATACTATGCTACCTGTAGCCCTCAGTCAGTGGGATGGACAGGGGATACTATGTTACCTGCAGCCCTCAGTCAGTGGGATGGACAGGGGATACAATGTCACCTGCAGCCCTCAGTCAGTGGGATGGACAGGGGATACTATGTTACCTGTAGCCCTCAGTCAGTGGGATGGACAGGGGATACTATGTTACCTGTAGCCCTCAGTCAGTGGGATGGACAGGGGGAACTATGTTCCCTGTAGCCCTCAGTCTGTGGGATGGACAGGGGATACAATGTTACCTGTAGCCCTCAGTCAGTGGGATGGACAGGGGGAACTATGTTCCCTGTAGCCCTCAGTCAGTGGGATGGACAGGGGGAACTATGTTCCCTGTAGCCCTCAGTCAGTGGGATGGACAGGGGATACAATGTTACCTGTAGCCCTCAGTCAGTGGGATGGACAGGGGGAACTATGTTCCCTGTAGCCCTCAGTCAGTGGGATGCACAGGGGGAACTACGTTCCCTGTAGCCCTCAGTCTGTGGGATGCACAGAGGATACTATGTTACTTGTAGCCCTCAGTCAGTGGGATGGACAGGGGATACTATGTTACCTGTAGCCCTCAGTCAGTGGGATGGACAGGGGGAACTATGTTCCCTGTAGCCCTCAGTCTGTGGGATGGACAGGGGATACAATGTTACCTGTAGCCCTCGGTCAGTGGGATGGACAGGGGGAACTATGTTCCCTGTAGCCCTCAGTCTGTGGGATGCACAGAGGATACTATGTTACCTGTAGCCCTCAGTCAGTGGGATGGACAGGGGATACAATGTTACCTGTAGCCCTCAGTCAGTGGGATGGACAGGGGATACTATGTTCCCTGTAGCCCTCAGTCTGTGGGATGCACAGAGGATACTATGTTACCTGTAGCCCTCAGTCAGTGGGATGGACAGGGGATACTATGTTACCTGTGGTTCCCTCAGTCAGTGGGATGGACAGGGGATACTATGTTACCTGTAGCCCTCAGTCAGTGGGATGGACAGGGGATACAATGTTACCTGTAGCCCTCAGTCAGTGGGATGGACAGGGGATACAATGTTACCTGTCGCCCTCAGTCAGTGGGATGGACAGGGGATACAATGTTACCTGTAGCCCTCAGTCAGTGGGATGGACAGGGGATACAATGTTACCTGTAGCCCTCAGTCAGTGGGATGGACAGGGGGAACTATGTTCCCTGTAGCCCTCAGTCAGTGGGATGGACAGGGGATACCATGTTACCTGTAGCCCTCAGTCAGTGGGATGGACAGGGGGAACTACGTTCCCTGTAGCCCTCAGTCTGTGGGATGCACAGAGGATACTATGTTACCTGTAGCCCTCAGTCAGTGGGATGGACAGGGGATACTTTGTTACCTGTAGCCCTCAGTCAGTGGGATGGACAGGGGGAACTATGTTCCCTGTCGCCCTCAGTCTGTGGGATGGACAGGGGATACAATGTTACCTGTAGCCCTCAGTCAGTGGGATGGACAGGGGGAACTATGTTCCCTGTAGCCCTCAGTCTGTGGAATGCACAGAGGATACTATGTTACCTGTAGCCCTCAGTCAGTGGGATGGACAGGGGATACAATGTTACCTGTGGTTCCCTCAGTCAGTGGGATGGACAGGGGATACTATGTTACCTGTAGCCCTCAGTCAGTGGGATGGACAGGGGATACAATGTTACCTGTAGCCCTCAGTCAGTGGGATGGACAGGGGATACTATGTTACCTGTAGTCCCCTCAGTTACTGGGATGGACAGTGGATACTATGTTAACTGTAGTCCCTTCAGTCAGTGGGATGGACAGGGGATACTATGTTACCTGTAGTCCCCTCATTTACTGGGATGGACAGTGGATACTATGTTACCTGTAGCCCTCAGTCAGTGGGATGGACAGGGGATACTATGCTACCTGTAGCCCTCAGTCAGTGGGATGGACAGGGGATACTATGTTCCCTGTTGTCCCTTCAGTCAGTGGGATGGACAGGGGATACTATGTTACCTGTAGCCCTCAGTCAGTGGGATGGACAGGGGATACTATGTTACCTGTAGTCCCTTCAGTCAGTGGGATGGACAGGGGATACTATGTTACCTGTTGCCCTCGGTCAGTGGATGGACAGGGGATACTATGCTACCTGTAGCCCTCAGTCAGTGGGATGGACAGGGGATACTATGTTACCTGTAGTCCTCAGTCAGTGGGATGGACAGGGGATACTATGTTACCTGTAGCCCTCAGTCAGTGGGATGGACAGGGGATACTATGTTACCTGTAGTCCTCAGTCAGTGGGATGGACAGGGGATACTATGTTACCTGTAGTCCTCTCAGTTACTGGGATGGACAGGGGATACTATGTTACCTGTAGTCCTCTCAGTTACTGGGATGGACAGGGGATACTATGTCACCTGTAGTCCTCTCAGTTACTGGGATGGACAAGGGATACTATGTTACCTGTAGCCCTCAGTCAGTGGGATGGACAGGGGATACTATGTTACCTGCAGCCCTCAGTCAGTGGGATGGACAGGGGATACTATGTTACCTGTAGCCCTCAGTCAGTGGAATGGACAGGGGATACAATGTTACCTGTAGCCCTCAGTCAGTGGGATGGACAGGGGATACTATGTTACCTGTAGCCCTCAGTCAGTGGGATGGACAGGGGATACAATGTTACCTGTAGCCCTCAGTCAGTGGGATGGACAGGGGATACAATGTTAAATGTAGCCCTCAGTCAGTGGGATGGACAGGGGATACAATGTTACCTGTAGCCCTCAGTCAGTGGGATGGACAGGGGATACAATGTTACCTGTAGCCCTCAGTCAGTGGGATGGACAGGGGGAACTATGTTCCCTGTAGCCCTCAGTCTGTGGGATGGTCAAGGGATACTATGTTACCTGTAGCCCTCAGTCAGTGGGATGGACAGGGGGAACTATGTTCACTGCAGCCCTCTCAGTTACTGGGATGGACAGGGGATACTATGTCACCTGTCGTCCTCTCAGTTACTGGGATGGACAGGGGATACTATGTTACCTGTAGCCCTCAGTCAGTGGGATGGACAGGGGATACTATGTTACCTGCAGCCCTCAGTCAGTGGGATGGACAGGGGATACTATGTTACCTGTAGTCCTCTCAGTTACTGGGATGGACAGGGGATACAATGTTACCTGTAGCCCTCAGTCAGTGGGATGGACAGGGGATACTATGTTACCTGTAGCCCTCAGTCAGTGGAATGGACAGGGGATACAATGTTACCTGTAGCCCTCAGTCAGTGGGATGGACAGGGGATACTATGTTAACTGCAGCCCTCAGTCAGTGGGATGGACAGGGGATACAATGTTACCTGTAGCCCTCCGTCAGTGGGATGGACAGGGGATACAATGTTACCTGTAGCCCTCAGTCAGTGGGATGGACAGGGGATACAATGTTACCTGTAGCCCTCAGTCAGTGGGATGGACAGGGGATACAATGTTACCTGTAGCCCTCAGTCAGTGGGAAGGACAGGGGATACAATGTTACCTGTAGCCCTCAGTCAGTGGGATGGACAGGGGGAACTATGTTCCCTGTAGCCCTCAGTCTGTGGGATGGACAGGGGATACTATGTTACCTGTAGCCCTCAGTCAGTGGGATGGACAGGGGGAAATATGTTCCCTGTAGCCCTCAGTCTGTGGGATGGACAGGGGATACTATGTTCCCTGCAGCCCTCAGTCTGTGGGATGGACAGGGGATACAATGTTACCTGTAGCCCTCAGTCAGTGGGATGGACAGGGGATACTATGTTACCTGTAGCCCTCAGTCAGTGGGATGGACAGGGGATACTATGTTACCTGTAGCCCTCAGTCAGTGGGATGGACAGGGGGAACTATGTTCCCTGTAGCCCTCAGTCTGTGGGATGGACAGGGGATACAATGTTACCTGTAGCCCTCAGTCAGTGGGATGGACAGGGGATACTATGCTACCAGTAGCCCTCAGTCAGTGGGATGGACAGGGGATACAATGTTACCTGTAGCCCTCAGTCAGTGGGATGGACAGGGGGAACTATGTTCCCTGTAGCCCTCAGTCAGTTGGATAGACAGGGGGAACTATGTTCCCTGTAGCCCTCAGTCTGTGGGATGGACAGGGGATACAATGTTACCTGTAGCCCTCAGTCAGTGGGATGGACAGGGGGAACTATGTTCCCTGTAGCCCTCAGTCTGTGGGATGCACAGAGGATACTATGTTACCTGTAGCCCTCAGTCAGTGGGATGGACAGGGGATACAATGTTACCTGTAGCCCTCAGTCAGTGGGATGGACAGGGGATACTATGTTCCCTGTAGCCCTCAGTCTGTGGGATGCACAGAGGATACTATGTTACCTGTAGCCCTCAGTCAGTGGGATGGACAGGGGATACTATGTTTCCTGTGGTTCCCTCAGTCAGTGGGATGGACAGGGGATACTATGTTACCTGTAGCCCTCAGTCAGTGGGATGGACAGGGGATACAATGTTACCTGTAGCCCTCAGTCAGTGGGATGGACAGGGGATACAATGTTACCTGTAGCCCTCAGTCAGTGGGATGGACAGGGGATACAATGTTCCCTGTAGCCCTCAGTCAGTGGGATGGACAGGGGATACAATGTTACCTGTAGCCCTCAGTCAGTGGGATGGACAGGGGATACAATGTTACCTGTAGCCCTCAGTCTGTGGGATGCACAGAGGATACTATGTTACCTGTAGCCCTCAGTCAGTGGGATGGACAGGGGATACTATGTTTCCTGTGGTTCCCTCAGTCAGTGGGATGGACAGGGGATACAATGTTACCTGTAGCCCTCAGTCTGTGGGATGGACAGGGGGAACTATGTTCCCTGTAGATCTCAGTCAGTGGGATGGACAGGGGATACAATGTTACCTGTAGCCCTCAGTCAGTGGGATGGACAGGGGGAACTACGTTCCCTGTAGCCCTCAGTCTGTGGGATGCACAGAGGATACTATGTTACCTGTAGCCCTCAGTCAGTGGGATGGACAGGGGATACAATGTTACCTGTGGTTCCCTCAGTCAGTGGGATGGACAGGGGATACTATGTTCCCTGTAGCCCTCAGTCTGTGGGATGCACAGAGGATACAATGTTACCTGTAGCCCTCAGTCAGTGGGATGGACAGGGGATACTATGTTACCTGCAGCCCTCAGTCAGTGGGATGGACAGGGGATACTATGTTACCTGTAGTCCTCTCAGTCAGAGCGATGGACAGGGGATACTATGTTACCTGTAGTCACCTCAGTCAGTGGGATGGACAGGGGATACTATGTTACCTGTAGTCCTCTCAGTTACTGGGATGGACAGGTGATACTATGTTACCTGTAGTCCTCTCAGTCAGTGCGATGGACAGGGGATACTATGTTACCTGTAGTCCTCTCAGTCAGTGCGATGGACAGGGGATACTGTGTTACCTGTTGCCCTCGGTCAGTGGATGGACAGGGGATACTATGTTACCTGTAGTCCTCTCAGTCAGTGCGATGGACAGGGGATACTATGTTACCTGTAGTCCTCAGTCAGTGGGATGGACAGGGGATACTATGTTACCTGTGGTTCCCTCAGTCAGTGGGATGGACAGGGGATACTATGCTACCTGTAGCCCTCAGTCAGTGGGATGGACAGGGGATACTATGTTACCTGTAGTCCCTTCAGTCAGTTGGATGGACAGGGGATACTATGTTACCTGTAGTCCTCAGTCAGTGGGATGGACAGGGGATACTATGTTACCTGTAGTCCTCTCAGTCAGTGCGATGGACAGGGGATACTATGTTACCTGTTGCCCTCGGTCAGTGGATGGACAGGGGATACTATGTTACCTGTAGCCCCCTCAGTTACTGGGATGGACAGGGGATACTATGTTACCTGCAGCCCTCAGTCAGTGGGATGGACAGGGGATACTATGTTACCTGTGGTTCCCTCAGTCAGTGGGATGGACAGGGGATACTATGCTACCTGTAGCCCTCAGTCAGTGGGATGGACAGGGGATACTATGTTACCTGTAGCCCTCAGTCAGTGGGATGGACAGGTGATACTATGTTACCTGTAGTCCTCTCAGTCAGTGCGATGGACAGGGGATACTATGTTACCTGTTGCCCTCGGTCAGTGGATGGACAGGGGATACTATGTTACCTGTAGCCCCCTCAGTTACTGGGATGCACAGAGGATACTATGTTACCTGTAGCCCTCAGTCAGTGGGATGGACAGGGGATACAATGTTACCTGTAGCCCTCAGTCAGTGGGATGGACAGGGGATACTATGTTCCCTGTAGCCCTCAGTCTGTGGGATGCACAGAGGATACTATGTTACCTGTACCCCTCAGTCAGTGGGATGGACAGGGGATACTATGTTACCTGTGGTTCCCTCAGTCAGTGGGATGGACAGGGGATACTATGTTACCTGTAGCCCTCAGTCAGTGGGATGGACAGGGGGAACTATGTTCCCTGTAGCCCTCAGTCTGTGGGATGCACAGAGGATACTTTGCTACCTGTAGCCCTCAGTCAGTGGGATGGACAGGGGATACTATGTTACCTGTAGTCCCCTCAGTTACTGGGATGGACAGTGGATACTATGTTAACTGTAGTCCCTTCAGTCAGTGGGATGGACAGGGGATACTATGTTACCTGTAGTCCCCTCATTTACTGGGATGGACAGTGGATACTATGTTACCTGTAGTCCCTTCAGTCAGTGGGATGGACAGGGGATACTATGCTACCTGTAGCCCTCAGTCAGTGGGATGGACAGGGGATACTATGTTACCTGTTGTCCCTTCAGTCAGTGGGATGGACAGGGGATACTATGTTACCTGTAGCCCTCAGTCAGTGGGATGGACAGGGGATACTATGTTACCTGTAGTCCCTTCAGTCAGTGGGATGGACAGGGGATACTATGTTACCTGTTGCCCTCGGTCAGTGGATGGACAGGGGATACTATGCTACCTGTAGCCCTCAGTCAGTGGGATGGACAGGGGATACTATGTTACCTGTAGTCCTCAGTCAGTGGGATGGACAGGGGATACTATGTTACCTGTAGCCCTCAGTCAGTGGGATGGACAGGGGATACTATGTTACCTGTAGTCCTCAGTCAGTGGGATGGACAGGGGATACTATGTTACCTGTAGTCCTCTCAGTTACTGGGATGGACAGGGGATACTATGTTACCTGTAGTCCTCTCAGTTACTGGGATGGACAGGGGATACTATGTCACCTGTAGTCCTCTCAGTCAGTGGGATGGACAGGGGGAACTATGTTCCCTGTAGCCCTCAGTCTGTGGGATGGACAGGGGATACAATGTTACCTGTAGCCCTCAGTCAGTGGGATGGACAGGGGGAACTATGTTCCCTTTAGCCCTCAGTCTGTGGGATGGACAGGGGATACAATGTTCCCTGCAGCCCTCAGTCTGTGGGATGCACAGAGGATACTATGTTACCTGTAGCCCTCAGTCAGTGGGATGGACAGGGGATACTATGTTACCTGTGGTTCCCTCAGTCAGTGGGATGGACAGGGGATACTATGTTACCTGTAGCCCTAAGTCAGTGGGATGGACAGGGGATACAATGTTACCTGTAGCCCTCAGTCAGTGGGATGGACAGGGGATACAATGTTACCTGTAGCCCTCAGTCAGTGGGATGGACAGGGGATACAATGTTACCTGTAGCCCTCAGTCAGTGGGATGGACAGGGGATACAATGTTACCTGTAGCCCTCAGTCAGTGGGATGGACAGGGGATACAATGTTACCTGTAGCCCTCAGTCAGTGGGATGGACAGGGGGAACTATGTTCCCTGCAGCCCTCAGTCAGTGGGATGGACAGGGGATACTATGTTACCTGTAGTCCTCTCAGTTACTGGGATGGACAGGGGATACTATGTTACCTGTAGTCCTCTCAGTTACTGGGATGGACAGGGGATACTATGTCACCTGTAGTCCTCTCAGTTACTGGGATGGACAGGGGATACTATGTTACCTGTAGCCCTCAGTCAGTGGGATGGACAGGGGATACTATGTTACCTGCAGCCCTCAGTCAGTGGGATGGACAGGGGATACTATGTTACCTGTAGTCCTCTCAGTTACTGGGATGGACAGGGGATACAATGTTACCTGTAGCCCTCAGTCAGTGGGATGGACAGGGGATACTATGTTACCTGTAGCCCTCAGTCAGTGGAATGGACAGGGGATACAATGTTACCTGTAGCCCTCCGTCAGTGGGATGGACAGGGGATACTATGTTACCTGTAGCCCTCAGTCAGTGGGATGGACAGGGGATACAATGTTACCTGTAGCCCTCAGTCAGTGGGATGGACAGGGGATACAATGTTACCTGTAGCCCTCAGTCAGTGGGATGGACAGGGGATACAATGTTACCTGTAGCCCTCAGTCAGTGGGATGGACAGGGGGAACTATGTTCCCTGTAGCCCTCAGTCTGTGGGATGGACAGGGGATACTATGTTACCTGTAGCCCTCAGTCAGTGGGATGGACAGGGGGAACTATGTTCCCTGTAGCCCTCAGTCTGTGGGATGGGCAGGGGATACTATGTTCCCTGTAGCCTTCAGTCTGTGGGATGGACAGGGGATACAATGTTACCTGTAGCCCTCAGTCAGTGGGATGGACAGGGGATACTATGTTACCTGTAGCCCTCAGTCAGTGGGATGGACAGGGGGAACTATGTTCCCTTTAGCCCTCAGTCTGTGGGATGGACAGGGGATACAATGTTACCTGTAGCCCTCAGTCAGTGGGATGGACAGGGGATACTATGCTACCTGTAGCCCTCAGTCAGTGGGATGGACAGGGGATACAATGTTACCTGTAGCCCTCAGTCAGTGGGATGGACAGGGGGAACTATGTTACCTGTAGCCCTCAGTCTGTGGGATGCACAGAGGATCCTATGTTACCTGTAGCCCTCAGTCAGTGGGATGGACAGGGGATACTATGCTACCTGTAGCCCTCAGTGGGATGGACAGGGGATACTATGTTACCTGCAGCCCTCAGTCAGTGGGATGGACAGGGGATACAATGTTACCTGTAGCCCTCAGTCAGTGGGATGGACAGAGGGAACTATGTTCCTTGTAGCCCTCAGTCTGTGGGATGGACAGGGGATACTATGTTCCCTGTAGCCCTCAGTCTGTGGGATGGACAGGGGATACAATGTTATCTGTAGCCCTCAGTCAGTGGGATGGACAGGGGATACTATGTTACCTGTAGCCCTCAGTCAGTGGGATGGACAGGGGATACTATGTTACCTGTAGCCCTCAGTCAGTGGGATGGACAGGGGGAACTATGTTCCCTGTAGCCCTCAGTCTGTGGGATGGACAGGGGATACAATGTTACCTGTAGCCCTCAGTCAGTGGGATGGACAGGGGATACTATGCTACCTGTAGCCCTCAGTCAGTGGGATGGACAGGGGATACAATGTTACCTGTAGCCCTCAGTCAGTGGGATGGACAGGGGGAACTATGTTCCCTGTAGCCCTCAGTCAGTGGGATTGACAGGGGGAACTATGTTCCCTGTAGCCCTCAGTCTGTGGGATGGACAGGGGATACAATGTTACCTGTAGCCCTCAGTCAGTGGGATGGACAGGGGGAACTATGTTCCCTGCAGCCCTCAGTCTGTGGGATGCACAGAGGATACTATGTTACCTGTTGCCCTCAGTCAGTGGGATGGACAGGGGATACAATGTTACCTGTAGCCCTCAGTCAGTGGGATGGACAGGGGATACTATGTTCCCTGTAGCCCTCAGTCTGTGGGATGCACAGAGGATACTATGTTACCTGTAGCCCTCAGTCAGTGGGATGGACAGGGGATACTATGTTACCTGTGGTTCCCTCAGTCAGTGGGATGGACAGGGGATACTATGTTACCTGTAGCCCTAAGTCAGTGGGATGGACAGGGGATACAATGTTACCTGTAGCCCTCAGTCAGTGGGATGGACAGGGGATACAATGTTACCTGTAGCCCTCAGTCAGTGGGATGGACAGGGGATACAATGTTACCTGT
Organism: Heterodontus francisci; assembly: GCF_036365525.1. Lineage (NCBI taxonomy): Eukaryota > Metazoa > Chordata > Chondrichthyes > Heterodontiformes > Heterodontidae > Heterodontus > Heterodontus francisci. The sequence goes on from NC_090400.1 coordinate 53,807,687, forward strand.
AGCCCTCAGTCAGTGGGATGGACAGGGGATACAATGTTACCTGTAGCCCTCAGTCAGTGGGATGGACAGGGGATACAATGTTACCTGTAGCCCTCAGTCAGTGGGATGGACAGGGGGAACTATGTTCCCTGCAGCCCTCAGTCTGTGGGATGCACAGAGGATACTATGTTACCTGTAGCCCTCAGTCAGTGGGATGGACAGGGGATACTATGTTACCTGTAGCCCTCAGTCAGTGGGATGGACAGGGGGAACTATGTTCCCTGTCGCCCTCAGTCTGTTGGATGGACAGGGGATACAATGTTACCTGTAGCCCTCAGTCAGTGGGATGGACAGGGGGAACTATGTTCCCTGTAGCCCTCAGTCTGTGGGATGCACAGAGGATACTATGTTACCTGTAGCCCTCAGTCAGTGGGATGGACAGGGGATACAATGTTACCTGTAGCCCTCAGTCAGTGGGATGGACAGGGGATACTATGTTCCCTGTAGCCCTCAGTCTGTGGGATGCACAGAGGATACTATGTTACCTGTACCCCTCAGTCAGTGGGATGGACAGGGGATACTATGTTACCTGTGGTTCCCTCAGTCAGTGGGATGGACAGGGGATACTATGTTACCTGTAGCCCTCAGTCAGTGGGATGGACAGGGGATACAATGTTACCTGTAGCCCTCAGTCAGTGGGATGGACAGGGGGAACTATGTTCCCTGTAGCCCTCAGTCTGTGGGATGGACAGGGGATACTATGTTACCTGTAGCCCTCAGTCAGTGGGATGGACAGGGGGAACTATGTTCCCTGTAGCCCTCAGTCTGTGGGATGGGCAGGGGATACTATGTTCCCTGTAGCCTTCAGTCTGTGGGATGGACAGGGGATACAATGTTACCTGTAGCCCTCAGTCAGTGGGATGGACAGGGGATACTATGTTACCTGTAGCCCTCAGTCAGTGGGATGGACAGGGGGAACTATGTTCCCTTTAGCCCTCAGTCTGTGGGATGGACAGGGGATACAATGTTACCTGTAGCCCTCAGTCAGTGGGATGGACAGGGGATACTATGCTACCTGTAGCCCTCAGTCAGTGGGATGGACAGGGGATACAATGTTACCTGTAGCCCTCAGTCAGTGGGATGGACAGGGGGAACTATGTTCCCTGTAGCCCTCAGTCTGTGGGATGCACAGAGGATCCTATGTTACCTGTAGCCCTCAGTCAGTGGGATGGACAGGGGATACTATGCTACCTGTAGCCCTCAGTGGGATGGACAGGGGATACTATGTTACCTGCAGCCCTCAGTCAGTGGGATGGACAGGGGATACAATGTTACCTGTAGCCCTCAGTCAGTGGGATGGACAGGGGGAACTATGTTCCTTGTAGCCCTCAGTCTGTGGGATGGACAGGGGATACTATGTTCCCTGTAGCCCTCAGTCTGTGGGATGGACAGGGGATACAATGTTATCTGTAGCCCTCAGTCAGTGGGATGGACAGGGGATACTATGTTACCTGTAGCCCTCAGTCAGTGGGATGGACAGGGGATACTATGTTACCTGTAGCCCTCAGTCAGTGGGATGGACAGGGGGAACTATGTTCCCTGTAGCCCTCAGTCTGTGGGATGGACAGGGGATACAATGTTACCTGTAGCCCTCAGTCAGTGGGATGGACAGGGGATACTATGCTACCTGTAGCCCTCAGTCAGTGGGATGGACAGGGGATACAATGTTACCTGTAGCCCTCAGTCAGTGGGATGGACAGGGGGAACTATGTTCCCTGTAGCCCTCAGTCAGTGGGATTGACAGGGGGAACTATGTTCCCTGTAGCCCTCAGTCTGTGGGATGGACAGGGGATACAATGTTACCTGTAGCCCTCAGTCAGTGGGATGGACAGGGGGAACTATGTTCCCTGCAGCCCTCAGTCTGTGGGATGCACAGAGGATACTATGTTACCTGTTGCCCTCAGTCAGTGGGATGGACAGGGGATACAATGTTACCTGTAGCCCTCAGTCAGTGGGATGGACAGGGGATACTATGTTCCCTGTAGCCCTCAGTCTGTGGGATGCACAGAGGATACTATGTTACCTGTAGCCCTCAGTCAGTGGGATGGACAGGGGATACTATGTTACCTGTGGTTCCCTCAGTCAGTGGGATGGACAGGGGATACTATGTTACCTGTAGCCCTAAGTCAGTGGGATGGACAGGGGATACAATGTTACCTGTAGCCCTCAGTCAGTGGGATGGACAGGGGATACAATGTTACCTGTAGCCCTCAGTCAGTGGGATGGACAGGGGATACAATGTTACCTGTAGCCCTCAGTCAGTGGGATGGACAGGGGATACAATGTTACCTGTAGCCCTCAGTCAGTGGGATGGACAGGGGATACAATGTTACCTGTAGCCCTCAGTCAGTGGGATGGACAGGGGGAACTATGTTCCCTGCAGCCCTCAGTCTGTGGGATGCACAGAGGATACTATGTTACCTGTAGCCCTCAGTCAGTGGGATGGACAGGGGATACTATGTTACCTGTAGCCCTCAGTCAGTGGGATGGACAGGGGGAACTATGTTCCCTGTCGCCCTCAGTCTGTTGGATGGACAGGGGATACAATGTTACCTGTAGCCCTCAGTCAGTGGGATGGACAGGGGGAACTATGTTCCCTGTAGCCCTCAGTCTGTGGGATGCACAGAGGATACTATGTTACCTGTAGCCCTCAGTCAGTGGGATGGACAGGGGATACAATGTTACCTGTAGCCCTCAGTCAGTGGGTTGGACAGGGGATACTATGTTCCCTGTAGCCCTCAGTCTGTGGGATGCACAGAGGATACTATGTTACCTGTACCCCTCAGTCAGTGGGATGGACAGGGGATACTATGTTACCTGTGGTTCCCTCAGTCAGTGGGATGGACAGGGGATACTATGTTACCTGTAGCCCTCAGTCAGTGGGATGGACTGGGGATACAATGTTACCTGTAGCCCTCAGTCAGTGGGATGGACAGGGGGAACTATGTTCCCTGTAGCCCTCAGTCTGTGGGATGCACAGAGGATACTATGCTACCTGTAGCCCTCAGTCAGTGGGATGGACAGGGGATACTATGTTACCTGTAGTCCCCTCAGTTACTGGGATGGACAGTGGATACTATGTTAACTGTCGTCCCTTCAGTCAGTGGGATGGACAGGGGATACTATGTTACCTGTAGCCCTCAGTCAGTGGGATGGACAGGGGATACAATGTTACCTGTAGCCCTCAGTCAGTGGGATGGACAGGGGATACAATGTTACCTGTAGCCCTCAGTCAGTGGGATGGACAGGGGATACAATGTTACCTGTAGCCCTCAGTCAGTGGGATGGACAGGGGGAACTATGTTCCCTGCAGCCCTCAGTCAGTGGGATGGACAGGGGATACTATGTTACCTGTAGTCCTCTCAGTTACTGGGATGGACAGGGGATACTATGTTACCTGTAGTCCTCTCAGTTACTGGGATGGACAGGGGATACTATGTCACCTGTAGTCCTCTCAGTTACTGGGATGGACAGGGGATACTATGTTACCTGTAGCCCTCAGTCAGTGGGATGGACAGGGGATACTATGTTACCTGCAGCCCTCAGTCAGTGGGATGGACAGGGGATACTATGTTACCTGTAGTCCTCTCAGTTACTGGGATGGACAGGGGATACAATGTTACCTGTAGCCCTCAGTCAGTGGGATGGACAGGGGATACTATGTTACCTGTAGCCCTCAGTCAGTGGAATGGACAGGGGATACAATGTTACCTGTAGCCCTCAGTCAGTGGGATGGACAGGGGATACTATGTTACCTGTAGCCCTCAGTCAGTGGGATGGACAGGGGATACAATGTTACCTGTAGCCCTCAGTCAGTGGGATGGACAGGGGATACAATGTTACCTGTAGCCCTCAGTCAGTGGGATGGACAGGGGATACAATGTTACCTGTAGCCCTCAGTCAGTGGGATGGACAGGGGGAACTATGTTCCCTGTAGCCCTCAGTCTGTGGGATGGACAGGGGATACTATGTTACCTGTAGCCCTCAGTCAGTGGGATGGACAGGGGGAACTATGTTCCCTGTAGCCCTCAGTCTGTGGGATGGGCAGGGGATACTATGTTCCCTGTAGCCTTCAGTCTGTGGGATGGACAGGGGATACAATGTTACCTGTAGCCCTCAGTCAGTGGGATGGACAGGGGATACTATGTTACCTGTAGCCCTCAGTCAGTGGGATGGACAGGGGGAACTATGTTCCCTTTAGCCCTCAGTCTGTGGGATGGACAGGGGATACAATGTTACCTGTAGCCCTCAGTCAGTGGGATGGACAGGGGATACTATGCTACCTGTAGCCCTCAGTCAGTGGGATGGACAGGGGATACAATGTTACCTGTAGCCCTCAGTCAGTGGGATGGACAGGGGGAACTATGTTCCCTGTAGCCCTCAGTCTGTGGGATGCACAGAGGATCCTATGTTACCTGTAGCCCTCAGTCAGTGGGATGGACAGGGGATACTATGCTACCTGTAGCCCTCAGTGGGATGGACAGGGGATACTATGTTACCTGCAGCCCTCAGTCAGTGGGATGGACAGGGGATACAATGTTACCTGTAGCCCTCAGTCAGTGGGATGGACAGGGGGAACTATGTTCCCTGTAGCCCTCAGTCTGTGGGATGGACAGGGGATACTATGTTCCCTGTAGCCCTCAGTCAGTGGGATGGACAGGGGATACTATGTTACCGGTAGCCCTCAGTCAGTGGGATGGACAGGGGGAACTATGTTCCCTGTAGCCCTCAGTCTGTGGGATGGACAGGGGATACAATGTTACCTGTAGCCCTCAGTCAGTGGGATGGACAGGGGGAACTATGTTCCCTGTAGCCCTCAGTCAGTGGGATGGACAGGGGGAACTATGTTCCCTGTAGCCCTCAGTCAGTGGGATGGACAGGGGATACAATGTTACCTGTAGCCCTCAGTCAGTGGGATGGACAGGGGGAACTACGTTCCCTGTAGCCCTCAGTCTGTGGGATGCACAGAGGATACTATGTTACCTGTAGCCCTCAGTCAGTGGGATGGACAGGGGATACTATGTTACCTGTAGCCCTCAGTCAGTGGGATGGACAGGGGGAACTATGTTCCCTGTAGCCCTCAGTCTGTGGGATGGACAGGGGATACAATGTTACCTGTAGCCCTCGGTCAGTGGGATGGACAGGGGGAACTATGTTCCCTGTAGCCCTCAGTCTGTGGGATGCACAGAGGATACTATGTTACCTGTAGCCCTCAGTCAGTGGGATGGACAGGGGATACAATGTTACCTGTAGCCCTCAGTCAGTGGGATGGACAGGGGATACTATGTTCCCTGTAGCCCTCAGTCTGTGGGATGCACAGAGGATACTATGTTACCTGTAGCCCTCAGTCAGTGGGATGGACAGGGGATACTATGTTACCTGTGGTTCCCTCAGTCAGTGGGATGGACAGGGGATACTATGTTACCTGTAGCCCTCAGTCAGTGGGATGGACAGGGGATACAATGTTACCTGTAGCCCTCAGTCAGTGGGATGGACAGGGGATACAATGTTACCTGTCGCCCTCAGTCAGTGGGATGGACAGGGGATACAATGTTACCTGTAGCCCTCAGTCAGTGGGATGGACAGGGGATACAATGTTACCTGTAGCCCTCAGTCAGTGGGATGGACAGGGGGAACTATGTTCCCTGTAGCCCTCAGTCAGTGGGATGGACAGGGGATACTATGTTACCTGTAGCCCTCAGTCAGTGGGATGGACAGGGGATACTATGTTACCTGTAGCCCTCAGTCAGTGGGATGGACAGGGGGAACTATGTTCCCTGTCGCCCTCAGTCTGTGGGATGGACAGGGGATACAATGTTACCTGTAGCCCTCAGTCAGTGGGATGGACAGGGGGAACTATGTTCCCTGTAGCCCTCAGTCTGTGGAATGCACAGAGGATACTATGTTACCTGTAGCCCTCAGTCAGTGAGATGGACAGGGGATACAATGTTACCTGTAGCCCTCAGTCAGTGGGATGGACAGGGGATACTATGTTCCCTGTAGCCCTCAGTCTGTGGGATGCACAGAGGATACTATGTTACCTGTAGCCCTCAGTCAGTGGGATGGACAGGGGATATTATGTTACCTGTGGTTCCCTCAGTCAGTGGGATGGACAGGGGATACTATGTTACCTGTAGCCCTCAGTCAGTGGGATGGACAGGGTATACAATGTTACCTGTAGCCCTCAGTCAGTGGGATGGACAGGGGGAACTATGTTCCCTGTAGCCCTCAGTCTGTGGGATGCACAGAGGATACTATGCTACCTGTAGCCCTCAGTCAGTGGGATGGACAGGGGATACTATGTTACCTGCAGTCCCCTCAGTTACTGGGATGGACAGTGGATACTATGTTAACTGTAGTCCCTTCAGTCAGTGGGATGGACAGGGGATACTATGTTACCTGTAGTCCCCTCATTTACTGGGATGGACAGTGGATACTATGTTACCTGTAGTCCCTTCAGTCAGTGGGATGGACAGGGGATACTATGCTACCTGTAGCCCTCAGTCAGTGGGATGGACAGGGGATACTATGCTACCTGTAGCCCTCAGTCAGTGGGATGGACAGGGGATACTATGTTACCTGTTGTCCCTTCAGTCAGTGGGATGGACAGGGGATACTATGTTACCTGTAGCCCTCAGTCAGTGGGATGGACAGGGGATACTATGTTACCTGTAGTCCCTTCAGTCAGTGGGATGGACAGGGGATACTATGTTACCTGTTGCCCTCGGTCAGTGGTTGGACAGGGGATACTATGCTACCTGTAGCCCTCAGTCAGTGGGATGGACAGGGGATACTATGTTACCTGTAGTCCTCAGTCAGTGGGATGGACAGGGGATACTATGTTACCTGTAGCCCTCAGTCAGTGGGATGGACAGGGGATACTATGTTACCTGTAGTCCTCAGTCAGTGGGATGGACAGGGGATACTATGTTACCTGTAGTCCTCTCAGTTACTGGGATGGACAGGGGATACTATGTTACCTGTAGTCCTCTCAGTTACTGGGATGGACAGGGGATACTATGTCACCTGTAGTCCTCTCAGTTACTGGGATGGACAGGGGATACTATGTTAACTGTAGCCCTCAGTCAGTGGGATGGACAGGGGATACTATGTTACCTGCAGCCCTCAGTCAGTGGGATGGACAGGGGATACTATGTTACCTGTAGCCCTCAGTCAGTGGAATGGACAGGGGATACAATGTTACCTGTAGCCCTCAGTCAGTGGGATGGACAGGGGATACTATGTTACCTGTAGCCCTCAGTCAGTGGGATGGACAGGGGATACAATGTTACCTGTAGCCCTCAGTCAGTGGGATGGACAGGGGATACAATGTTACCTGTAGCCCTCAGTCAGTGGGATGGACAGGGGATACTATGTTACCTGTAGCCCTCAGTCAGTGGAATGGACAGGGGATACAATGTTACCTGTAGCCCTCAGTCAGTGGGATGGACAGGGGATACTATGTTACCTGTAGCCCTCAGTCAGTGGGATGGACAGGGGATACAATGTTACCTGTAGCCCTCAGTCAGTGGGATGGACAGGGGATACAATGTTAAATGTAGCCCTCAGTCAGTGGGATGGACAGGGGATACAATGTTACCTGTAGCCCTCAGTCAGTGGGATGGACAGGGGATACAATGTTACCTGTAGCCCTCAGTCAGTGGGATGGACAGGGGGAACTATGTTCCCTGTAGCCCTCAGTCTGTGGGATGGAAAAGGGATACTATGTTACCTGTAGCCCTCAGTCAGTGGGATGGACAGGGGGAACTATGTTCCCTGCAGCCCTCTCAGTTACTGGGATGGACAGGGGATACTATGTCACCTGTCGTCCTCTCAGTTACTGGGATGGACAGGGGATACTATGTTACCTGTAGCCCTCAGTCAGTGGGATGGACAGGGGATACTATGTTACCTGCAGCCCTCAGTCAGTGGGATGGACAGGGGATACTATGTTACCTGTAGTCCTCTCAGTTACTGGGATGGACAGGGGATACAATGTTACCTGTAGCCCTCAGTCAGTGGGATGGACAGGGGATACTATGTTACCTGTAGCCCTCAGTCAGTGGAATGGACAGGGGATACAATGTTACCTGTAGCCCTCAGTCAGTGGGATGGACAGGGGATACTATGTTACCTGCAGCCCTCAGTCAGTGGGATGGACAGGGGATACAATGTTACCTGTAGCCCTCAGTCAGTGGGATGGACAGGGGATACAATGTTACCTGTAGCCCTCAGTCAGTGGGATGGACAGGGGATACAATGTTACCTGTAGCCCTCAGTCAGTGGGATGGACAGGGGATACAATGTTACCTGTAGCCCTCAGTCAGTGGGAAGGACAGGGGATACAATGTTACCTGTAGCCCTCAGTCAGTGGGATGGACAGGGGGAACTATGTTCCCTGTAGCCCTCAGTCTGTGGGATGGACAGGGGATACTATGTTACCTGTAGCCCTCAGTCAGTGGGATGGACAGGGGGAAATATGTTCCCTGTAGCCCTCAGTCTGTGGGATGGACAGGGGATACTATGTTCCCTGCAGCCCTCAGTCTGTGGGATGGACAGGGGATACAATGTTACCTGTAGCCCTCAGTCAGTGGGATGGACAGGGGATACTATGTTACCTGTAGCCCTCAGTCAGTGGGATGGACAGGGGATACTATGTTACCTGTAGCCCTCAGTCAGTGGGATGGACAGGGGGAACTATGTTCCCTGTAGCCCTCAGTCTGTGGGATGGACAGGGGATACAATGTTACCTGTAGCCCTCAGTCAGTGGGATGGACAGGGGATACTATGCTACCAGTAGCCCTCAGTCAGTGGGATGGACAGGGGATACAATGTTACCTGTAGCCCTCAGTCAGTGGGATGGACAGGGGGAACTATGTTCCCTGTAGCCCTCAGTCAGTTGGATAGACAGGGGGAACTATGTTCCCTGTAGCCCTCAGTCTGTGGGATGGACAGGGGATACAATGTTACCTGTAGCCCTCAGTCAGTGGGATGGACAGGGGGAACTATGTTCCCTGTTGCCCTCAGTCTGTGGGATGCACAGAGGATACTATTTTACCTGTAGCCCTCAGTCAGTGGGATGGACAGGGGATACAATGTTACCTGTAGCCCTCAGTCAGTGGGATGGACAGGGGATACTATGTTCCCTGTAGCCCTCAGTCTGTGGGATGCACAGAGGATACTATGTTACCTGTAGCCCTCAGTCAGTGGGATGGACAGGGGATACTATGTTACCTGTGGTTCCCTCAGTCAGTGGGATGGACAGGGGATACTATGTTACCTGTAGCCCTCAGTCAGTGGGATGGACAGGGGATACAATGTTACCTGTAGCCCTCAGTCAGTGGGATGGACAGGGGATACAATGTTACCTGTAGCCCTCAGTCAGTGGGATGGACAGGGGATACAATGTTACCTGTAGCCCTCAGTCAGTGGGATGGACAGGGGATACAATGTTACCTGTAGCCCTCAGTCTGTGGGATGGACAGGGGGAATTATGTTCCCTGTAGTCCTCAGTCAGTGGGATGGACAGGGGATACAATGTTACCTGTAGCCCTCAGTCAGTGGGATGGACAGGGGGAACTACGTTCCCTGTAGCCCTCAGTCTGTGGGATGCACAGAGGATACTATGTTACCTGTAGCCCTCAGTCAGTGGGATGGACAGGGGATACAATGTTACCTGTGGTTCCCTCAGTCAGTGGGATGGACAGGGGATACTATGTTCCCTGTAGCCCTCAGTCTGTGGGATGCACAGAGGATACAATGTTACCTGTAGCCCTCAGTCAGTGGGATGGACAGGGGGAACTATGTTCCCTGTAGCCCTCAGTCAGTGGGATGCACAGAGGATACTATGTTACCTGTAGCCCTCAGTCAGTGGGATGGACAGGGGATACTATGTTACCTGCAGCCCTCAGTCAGTGGGATGGACAGGGGATACTATGTTACCTGTAGTCCTCTCAGTCAGAGCGATGGACAGGGGATACTATGTTTCCTGTAGTCACCTCAGTCAGTGGGATGGACAGGGGATACTATGTTGCCTGTAGTCCTCTCAGTTACTGGGATGGACAGGTGATACTATGTTAACGGTAGTCCTCTCAGTCAGTGCGATGGACAGGGGATACTATGTTAGCTGTAGTCCTCTCAGTCAGTGCGATGGACAGGGGATACTGTGTTACCTGTTGCCCTCGGTCAGTGGATGGACAGGGGATACTATGTTACCTGTAGTCCTCTCAGTCAGTGCGATGGACAGGGGATACTATGTTACCTGTAGTCCTCTCAGTCAGTGCGATGGACAGGGGATACTATGTTACCTGTTGCCCTCGGTCAGTGGATGGACAGGGGATACTATGTTACCTGTAGCCCCCTCAGTTACTGGGATGGACAGGGGATACTATGTTACCTGCAGCCCTCAGTCAGTGGGATGGACAGGGGATACTATGTTACCTGTGGTTCCCTCAGTCAGTGGGATGGACAGGGGATACTATGCTACCTGTAGCCCTCAGTCAGTGGGATGGACAGGGGATACTATGTTACCTGTAGTCCCTTCAGTCAGTTGGATGGACAGGGGATACTATGTTACCTGTAGTCCTCAGTCAGTGGGATGGACAGGGGATACTATGTTACCTGTAGTCCTCTCAGTCAGTGCGATGGACAGGGGATACTATGTTACCTGTTGCCCTCGGTCAGTGGATGGACAGGGGATACTATGTTACCTGTAGCCCCCTCAGTTACTGGGATGGACAGGGGATACAATGTTACCTGTAGCCCTCAGTCAGTGGGATGGACAGGGGGAACTATGTTCCCTGTAGCCCTCAGTCTGTGGGATGGACAGGAGATACTATGTTACCTGTAGCCCTCAGTCAGTGGGATGGAAAGGGGGAACTATGTTCCCTGTAGCCCTCAGTCTGTGGGATGGGCAGGGGATACTATGTTCCCTGTAGCCTTCAGTCTGTGGGATGGACAGGGGATACAATGTTACCTGTAGCCCTCAGTCAGTGGGATGGACAGGGGATACAATGTTACCTGTAGCCCTCAGTCAGTGGGATGGACAGGGGGAACTATGTTCCCTGTAGCCCTCAGTCTGTGGGATGCACAGAGGATACTATGTTACCTGTAGCCCTCAGTCAGTGGGATGGACAGGGGATACTATGCTACCTGTAGCCATCAGTGGGATGGACAGGGGATACTATGTTACCTGCAGCCCTCAGTCAGTGGGATGGACAGGGGATACAATGTTACCTGTAGCCCTCAGTCAGTGGGATGGACAGGGGGAACTATGTTCCTTGTAGCCCTCAGTCTGTGGGATGGACAGGGGATACTATGTTCCCTGTAGCCCTCAGTCTGTGGGATGGACAGGGGATACAATGTTATCTGTAGCCCTCAGTCAGTGGGATGGACAGGGGATACTATGTTACCTGTAGCCCTCAGTCAGTGGGATGGACAGGGGATACTATGTTACCTGTAGCCCTCAGTCAGTGGGATGGACAGGGGGAACTATGTTCCCTGTAGCCCTCAGTCTGTGGGATGGACAGGGGATACAATGTTACCTGTAGCCCTCAGTCAGTGGGATGGACAGGGGATACTATGCTACCTGTAGCCCTCAGTCAGTGGGATGGACAGGGGATACAATGTTACCTGTAGCCCTCAGTCAGTGGGATGGACAGGGGGAACTATGTTCCCTGTAGCCCTCAGTCAGTGGGATGGACAGGGGGAACTATGTTCCCTGTAGCCCTCAGTCTGTGTGATGGACAGGGGATACAATGTTACCTGTAGCCCTCAGTCAGTGGGATGGACAGGGGGAACTATGTTCCCTGCAGCCCTCAGTCTGTGGGATGCACAGAGGATACTATGTTACCTGTTGCCCTCAGTCAGTGGGATGGACAGGGGATACAATGTTACCTGTAGCCCTCAGTCAGTGGGATGGACAGGGGATACTATGTTCCCTGTAGCCCTCAGTCTGTGGGATGCACAGAGGATACTATGTTACCTGTAGCCCTCAGTCAGTGGGATGGACAGGGGATACTATGTTACCTGTGGTTCCCTCAGTCAGTGGGATGGACAGGGGATACTATGTTACCTGTAGCCCTAAGTCAGTGGGATGGACAGGGGATACAATGTTACCTGTAGCCCTCAGTCAGTGGGATGGACAGGGGATACAATGTTACCTGTAGCCCTCAGTCAGTGGGATGGACAGGGGATACAATGTTACCTGTAGCCCTCAGTCAGTGGGATGGACAGGGGATACAATGTTACCTGTAGCCCTCAGTCAGTGGGATGGACAGGGGATACAATGTTACCTGTAGCCCTCAGTCAGTGGGATGGACAGGGGGAACTATGTTCCCTGCAGCCCTCAGTCTGTGGGATGCACAGAGGATACTATGTTACCTGTAGCCCTCAGTCAGTGGGATGGACAGGGGATACTATGTTACCTGTAGCCCTCAGTCAGTGGGATGGACAGGGGGAACTATGTTCCCTGTAGCCCTCAGTCTGTTGGATGGACAGGGGATACAATGTTACCTGTAGCCCTCAGTCAGTGGGATGGACAGGGGGAACTATGTTCCCTGTAGCCCTCAGTCTGTGGGATGCACAGAGGATACTATGTTACCTGTAGCCCTCAGTCAGTGGGATGGACAGGGGATACTATGTTACCTGTAGTCCCCTCAGTTACTGAGATGGACAGTGGATACTATGTTAACTGTAGTCCCTTCAGTCAGTGGGATGGACAGGGGATACTATGTTACCTGTAGTCCCCTCATTTACTGGGATGGACAGTGGATACTATGTTACCTGTAGTCCCTTCAGTCAGTGGGATGGACAGGGGATACTATGCTACCTGTAGCCCTCAGTCAGTGGGATGGACAGGGGATACTATGCTACCTGTAGCCCTCAGTCAGTGGGATGGACAGGGGATACTATGTTACCTGTTGTCCCTTCAGTCAGTGGGATGGACAGGGGATACTATGTTACCTGTAGCCCTCAGTCAGTGGGATGGACAGGGGATACTATGTTACCTGTAGTCCCTTCAGTCAGTGGGATGGACAGGGGATACTATGTTACCTGTTGCCCTCGGTCAGTGGATGGACAGGGGATACTATGCTACCTGTAGCCCTCAGTCAGTGGGATGGACAGGGGATACTATGTTACCTGTAGTCCTCAGTCAGTGGGATGGACAGGGGATACTATGTTACCTGTAGCCCTCAGTCAGTGGGATGGACAGGGGATACTATGTTACCTGTAGTCCTCAGTCAGTGGGATGGACAGGGGATACTATGTTACCTGTAGTCCTCTCAGTTACTGGGATGGACAGGGGATACTATGTTACCTGTAGTCCTCTCAGTTACTGGGATGGACAGGGGATACTATGTCACCTGTAGTCCTCTCAGTTACTGGGATGGACAGGGGATACTATGTTACCTGTAGCCCTCAGTCAGTGGGATGGACAGGGGATACTATGTTACCTGCAGCCCTCAGTCAGTGGGATGGACAGGGGATACTATGTTACCTGTAGTCCTCTCAGTTACTGGGATGGACAGGGGATACAATGTTACCTGTAGCCCTCAGTCAGTGGGATGGACAGGGGATACTATGTTACCTGTAGCCCTCAGTCAGTGGAATGGACAGGGGATACAATGTTACCTGTAGCCCTCAGTCAGTGGGATGGACAGGGGATACTATGTTACCTGTAGCCCTTAGTCAGTGGGATGGACAGGGGATACAATGTTACCTGTAGCCCTCAGTCAGTGGGATGGACAGGGGATACAATGTTACCTGTAGCCCTCAGTCAGTGGGATGGACAGGGGATACAATGTTACCTGTAGCCCTCAGTCAGTGGGATGGACAGGGGGAACTATGTTCCCTGTAGCCCTCAGTCTGTGGGATGGACAGGGGATACTATGTTACCTGTAGCCCTCAGTCAGTGGGATGGACAGGGGGAACTATGTTCCCTGTAGCCCTCAGTCTGTGGGATGGACAGGGGATACTATGTTCCCTGTAGCCCTCAGTCAGTGGGATGGACAGGGGATACTATGTTACCGGTAGCCCTCAGTCAGTGGGATGGACAGGGGGAACTATGTTCCCTGTAGCCCTCAGTCTGTGGGATGGACAGGGGATACAATGTTACCTGTAGCCCTCAGTCAGTGGGATGGACAGGGGGAACTATGTTCCCTGTAGCCCTCAGTCAGTGGGATGGACAGGGGGAACTATGTTCCCTGTAGCCCTCAGTCAGTGGGATGGACAGGGGATACAATGTTACCTGTAGCCCTCAGTCAGTGGGATGGACAGGGGGAACTACGTTCCCTGTAGCCCTCAGTCTGTGGGATGCACAGAGGATACTATGTTACCTGTAGCCCTCAGTCAGTGGGATGGACAGGGGATACTATGTTACCTGTAGCCCTCAGTCAGTGGGATGGACAGGGGGATCTATGTTCCCTGTAGCCCTCAGTCTGTGGGATGGACAGGGGATACAATGTTACCTGTAGCCCTCGGTCAGTGGGATGGACAGGGGGAACTATGTTCCCTGTAGCCCTCAGTCTGTGGGATGCACAGAGGATACTATGTTACCTGTAGCCCTCAGTCAGTGGGATGGACAGGGGATACTATGTTACCTGTAGCCCTCGGTCAGTGGGATGGACAGGGGGAACTATGTTCCCTGTAGCCCTCAGTCTGTGGGATGGACAGGGGATACAATGTTACCTGTAGCCCTCGGTCAGTGGGATGGACAGGGGGAACTATGTTCCCTGTAGCCCTCAGTCTGTGGGATGCACAGAGGATACTATGTTACCTGTAGCCCTCGGTCAGTGGGATGGACAGGGGGAACTATGTTCCCTGTAGCCCTCAGTCTGTGGGATGCACAGAGGATACTATGTTACCTGTAGCCCTCAGTCAGTGGGATGCACAGAGGATACAATGTTACCTGTAGCCCTCAGTCAGTGGGATGGACAGGGGATACTATGTTCCCTGTAGCCCTCAGTCTGTGGGATGCACAGAGGATACTATGTTACCTGTAGCCCTCAGTCAGTGGGATGGACAGGGGATACTATGTTACCTGTGGTTCCCTCAGTCAGTGGGATGGACAGGGGATACTATGTTACCTGTAGCCCTCAGTCAGTGGGATGGACAGGGGATACAATGTTACCTGTAGCCCTCAGTCAGTGGGATGGACAGGGGATACAATGTTACCTGTAGCCCTCAGTCAGTGGGATGGACAGGGGGAACTATGTTCCCTGTAGCCCTCAGTCAGTGGGATGGACAGGGGATACCATGTTACCTGTAGCCCTCAGTCAGTGGGATGGACAGGGGGAACTACGTTCCCTGTAGCCCTCAGTCTGTGGGATGCACAGAGGATACTATGTTACCTGTAGCCCTCAGTCAGTGGGATGGACAGGGGATACTATGTTACCTGTAGCCCTCAGTCAGTGGGATGGACAGGGGGAACTATGTTCCCTGTCGCCCTCAGTCTGTGGGATGGACAGGGGATACAATGTTACCTGTAGCCCTCAGTCAGTGGGATGGACAGGGGGAACTATGTTCCCTGTAGCCCTCAGTCTGTGGAATGCACAGAGGATACTATGTTACCTGTAGCCCTCAGTCAGTGGGATGGACAGGGGATACAATGTTACCTGTAGCCCTCAGTCAGTGGGATGGACAGGGGATACTATGTTCCCTGTAGCCCTCAGTCTGTGGGATGCACAGAGGATACTATGTTACCTGTAGCCCTCAGTCAGTGGGATGGACAGGGGATATTATGTTACCTGTGGTTCCCTCAGTCAGTGGGATGGACAGGGGATACTATGTTACCTGTAGCCCTCAGTCAGTGGGATGGACAGGGGATACAATGTTCCCTGTAGCCCTCAGTCTGTGGGATGCACAGAGGATACTATGCTACCTGTAGCCCTCAGTCAGTGGGATGGACAGGGGATACTATGTTACCTGTAGTCCCCTCAGTTACTGGGATGGACAGTGGATACTATGTTAACTGTAGTCCCTTCAGTCAGTGGGATGGACAGGGGATACTATGTTACCTGTAGTCCCCTCATTTACTGGGATGGACAGTGGATACTATGTTACCTGTAGTCCCTTCAGTCAGTGGGATGGACAGGGGATACTATGCTACCTGTAGCCCTCAGTCAGTGGGATGGACAGGGGATACTATGCTACCTGTAGCCCTCAGTCAGTGGGATGGACAGGGGATACTATGTTACCTGTTGTCCCTTCAGTCAGTGGGATGGACAGGGGATACTATGTTACCTGTAGCCCTCAGTCAGTGGGATGGACAGGGGATACTATGTTACCTGTAGTCCCTTCAGTCAGTGGGATGGACAGGGGATACTATGTTACCTGTTGCCCTCGGTCAGTGGTTGGACAGGGGATACTATGCTACCTGTAGCCCTCAGTCAGTGGGATGGACAGGGGATACTATGTTACCTGTAGTCCTCAGTCAGTGGGATGGACAGGGGATACTATGTTACCTGTAGCCCTCAGTCAGTGGGATGGACAGGGGATACTATGTTACCTGTAGTCCTCAGTCAGTGGGATGGACAGGGGATACTATGTTACCTGTAGTCCTCTCAGTTACTGGGATGGACAGGGGATACTATGTTACCTGTAGTCCTCTCAGTTACTGGGATGGACAGGGGATACTATGTCACCTGTAGTCCTCTCAGTTACTGGGATGGACAGGGGATACTATGTTACCTGTAGCCCTCAGTCAGTGGGATGGACAGGGGATACTATGTTACCTGCAGCCCTCAGTCAGTGGGATGGACAGGGGATACTATGTTACCTGTAGCCCTCAGTCAGTGGAATGGACAGGGGATACAATGTTACCTGTAGCCCTCAGTCAGTGGGATGGACAGGGGATACTATGTTACCTGTAGCCCTCAGTCAGTGGGATGGACAGGGGATACAATGTTACCTGTAGCCCTCAGTCAGTGGGATGGACAGGGGATACAATGTTACCTGTAGCCCTCAGTCAGTGGGATGGACAGGGGATACTATGTTACCTGTAGCCCTCAGTCAGTGGAATGGACAGGGGATACAATGTTACCTGTAGCCCTCAGTCAGTGGGATGGACAGGGGATACTATGTTACCTGTAGCCCTCAGTCAGTGGGATGGACAGGGGATACAATGTTACCTGTAGCCCTCAGTCAGTGGGATGGACAGGGGATACAATGTTAAATGTAGCCCTCAGTCAGTGGGATGGACAGGGGATACAATGTTACCTGTAGCCCTCAGTCAGTGGGATGGACAGGGGATACAATGTTACCTGTAGCCCTCAGTCAGTGGGATGGACAGGGGGAACTATGTTCCCTGTAGCCCTCAGTCTGTGGGATGGACAGGGGATACTATGTTACCTGTAGCCCTCAGTCAGTGGGATGGACAGGGGGAACTATGTTCCCTGCAGCCCTCTCAGTTACTGGGATGGACAGGGGATACTATGTCACCTGTCGTCCTCTCAGTTACTGGGATGGACAGGGGATACTATGTTACCTGTAGCCCTCAGTCAGTGGGATGGACAGGGGATACTATGTTACCTGCAGCCCTCAGTCAGTGGGATGGACAGGGGATACTATGTTACCTGTAGTCCTCTCAGTTACTGGGATGGACAGGGGATACAATGTTACCTGTAGCCCTCAGTCAGTGGGATGGACAGGGGATACTATGTTACCTGTAGCCCTCAGTCAGTGGAATGGACAGGGGATACAATGTTACCTGTAGCCCTCAGTCAGTGGGATGGACAGGGGATACTATGTTACCTGCAGCCCTCAGTCAGTGGGATGGACAGGGGATACAATGTTACCTGTAGCCCTCAGTCAGTGGGATGGACAGGGGATACAATGTTACCTGTAGCCCTCAGTCAGTGGGATGGACAGGGGATACAATGTTACCTGTAGCCCTCAGTCAGTGGGATGGACAGGGGATACAATGTTACCTGCAGCCCTCAGTCAGTGGGAAGGACAGGGGATACAATGTTACCTGTAGCCCTCAGTCAGTGGGATGGACAGGGGGAACTATGTTCCCTGTAGCCCTCAGTCTGTGGGATGGACAGGGGATACTATGTTACCTGTAGCCCTCAGTCAGTGGGATGGACAGGGGGAAATATGTTCCCTGTAGCCCTCAGTCTGTGGGATGGACAGGGGATGCTATGTTCCCTGCAGCCCTCAGTCTGTGGGATGGACAGGGGATACAATGTTACCTGTAGCCCTCAGTCAGTGGGATGGACAGGGGATACTATGTTACCTGTAGCCCTCAGTCAGTGGGATGGACAGGGGATACTATGTTACCTGTAGCCCTCAGTCAGTGGGATGGACAGGGGGAACTATGTTCCCTGTAGCCCTCAGTCTGTGGGATGGACAGGGGATACAATGTTACCTGTAGCCCTCAGTCAGTGGGATGGACAGGGGATACTATGCTACCAGTAGCCCTCAGTCAGTGGGATGGACAGGGGATACAATGTTACCTGTCGCCCTCAGTCAGTGGGATGGACAGGGGGAACTATGTTCCCTGTAGCCCTCAGTCAGTTGGATAGACAGGGGGAACTATGTTCCCTGTAGCCCTCAGTCTGTGGGATGGACAGGGGATACAATGTTACCTGTAGCCCTCAGTCAGTGGGATGGACAGGGGGAACTATGTTCCCTGTTGCCCTCAGTCTGTGGGATTCACAGAGGATACTATGTTACCTGTAGCCCTCAGTCAGTGGGATGGACAGGGGATACTATGTTACCTGTGGTTCCCTCAGTCAGTGGGATGGACAGGGGATACTATGTTACCTGTAGCCCTCAGTCAGTGGGATGGACAGGGGATACAATGTTACCTGTAGCCCTCAGTCAGTGGGATGGACAGGGGATACAATGTTACCTGTAGCCCTCAGTCAGTGGGATGGACAGGGGATACAATGTTACCTGTAGCCCTCAGTCAGTGGGATGGACAGGGGATACAATGTTACCTGTAGCCCTCAGTCTGTGGGATGGACAGGGGGAACTATGTTCCCTGTAGTCCTCAGTCAGTGGGATGGACAGGGGATACAATGTTACCTGTAGCCCTCAGTCAGTGGGATGGACAGGGGGAACTACGTTCCCTGTAGCCCTCAGTCTGTGGGATGCACAGAGGATACTATGTTACCTGTAGCCCTCAGTCAGTGGGATGGACAGGGGATACAATGTTACCTGTGGTTCCCTCAGTCAGTGGGATGGACAGGGGATACTATGTTCCCTGTAGCCCTCAGTCTGTGGGATGCACAGAGGATACAATGTTACCTGTAGCCCTCAGTCAGTGGGATGGACAGGGGGAACTATGTTCCCTGTAGCCCTCAGTCAGTGGGATGCACAGAGGATACTATGTTACCTGTAGCCCTCAGTCAGTGGGATGGACAGGGGATACTATGTTACCTGCAGCCCTCAGTCAGTGGGATGGACAGGGGATACTATGTTACCTGTAGTCCTCTCAGTCAGAGCGATGGACAGGGGATACTATGTTTCCTGTAGTCACCTCAGTCAGTGGGATGGACAGGGGATACTATGTTGCCTGTAGTCCTCTCAGTTACTGGGATGGACAGGTGATACTATGTTAACGGTAGTCCTCTCAGTCAGTGCGATGGACAGGGGATACTATGTTACCTGTAGTCCTCTCAGTCAGTGCGATGGACAGGGGATACTGTGTTACCTGTTGCCCTCGGTCAGTGGATGGACAGGGGATACTATGTTACCTGTAGTCCTCTCAGTCAGTGCGATGGACAGGGGATACTATGTTACCTGTAGTCCTCTCAGTCAGTGCGATGGACAGGGGATACTATGTTCCCTGTAGCCCTCAGTCAGTGGGATGGACAGGGGATACTATGTTACCGGTAGCCCTCAGTCAGTGGGATGGACAGGGGGAACTATGTTCCCTGTAGCCCTCAGTCTGTGGGATGGACAGGGGATACAATGTTACCTGTAGCCCTCAGTCAGTGGGATGGACAGGGGGAACTATGTTCCCTGTAGCCCTCAGTCAGTGGGATGGACAGGGGGAACTAT
This sequence comes from Heterodontus francisci, assembly GCF_036365525.1. Classification (NCBI taxonomy): domain Eukaryota; kingdom Metazoa; phylum Chordata; class Chondrichthyes; order Heterodontiformes; family Heterodontidae; genus Heterodontus; species Heterodontus francisci. The sequence goes on from NC_090400.1 coordinate 53,827,733, forward strand.
GTTCCCTGTAGCCCTCAGTCAGTGGGATGGACAGGGGATACAATGTTACCTGTAGCCCTCAGTCAGTGGGATGGACAGGGGGAACTACGTTCCCTGTAGCCCTCAGTCTGTGGGATGCACAGAGGATACTATGTTACCTGTAGCCCTCAGTCAGTGGGATGGACAGGGGATACTATGTTACCTGTAGCCCTTCTTCAGTGGGATGGACAGGGGGAACTATGTTCCCTGTAGCCCTCAGTCTGTGGGATGGACAGGGGATACAATGTTACCTGTAGCCCTCGGTCAGTGGGATGGACAGGGGGAACTATGTTCCCTGTAGCCCTCAGTCTGTGGGATGCACAGAGGATACTATGTTACCTGTAGCCCTCAGTCAGTGGGATGGACAGGGGATACAATGTTACCTGTAGCCCTCAGTCAGTGGGATGGACAGGGGATACTATGTTCCCTGTAGCCCTCAGTCTGTGGGATGCACAGAGGATACTATGTTACCTGTAGCCCTCAGTCAGTGGGATGGACAGGGGATATTATGTTACCTGTGGTTCCCTCAGTCAGTGGGATGGACAGGGGATACTATGTTACCTGTAGCCCTCAGTCAGTGGGATGGACAGGGGATACAATGTTACCTGTAGCCCTCAGTCTGTGGGATGCACAGAGGATACTATGCTACCTGTAGCCCTCAGTCAGTGGGATGGACAGGGGATACTATGTTACCTGTAGTCCCCTCAGTTACTGGGATGGACAGTGGATACTATGTTAACTGTAGTCCCTTCAGTCAGTGGGATGGACAGGGGATACTATGTTACCTGTAGTCCCCTCATTTACTGGGATGGACAGTGGATACTATGTTACCTGTAGTCCCTTCAGTCAGTGGGATGGACAGGGGATACTATGCTACCTGTAGCCCTCAGTCAGTGGGATGGACAGGGGATACTATGCTACCTGTAGCCCTCAGTCAGTGGGATGGACAGGGGATACTATGTTACCTGTTGTCCCTTCAGTCAGTGGGATGGACAGGGGATACTATGTTACCTGTAGCCCTCAGTCAGTGGGATGGACAGGGGATACTATGTTACCTGTAGTCCCTTCAGTCAGTGGGATGGACAGGGGATACTATGTTACCTGTTGCCCTCGGTCAGTGGTTGGACAGGGGATACTATGCTACCTGTAGCCCTCAGTCTTTGGGATGGACAGGGGATACTATGTTACCTGTAGTCCTCAGTCAGTGGGATGGACAGGGGATACTATGTTACCTGTAGCCCTCAGTCAGTGGGATGGACAGGGGATACTATGTTACCTGTAGTCCTCAGTCAGTGGGATGGACAGGGGATACTATGTTACCTGTAGTCCTCTCAGTTACTGGGATGGACAGGGGATACTATGTTACCTGTAGTCCTCTCAGTTACTGGGATGGACAGGGGATACTATGTCACCTGTAGTCCTCTCAGTTACTGGGATGGACAGGGGATACTATGTTACCTGTAGCCCTCAGTCAGTGGGATGGACAGGGGATACTATGTTACCTGCAGCCCTCAGTCAGTGGGATGGACAGGGGATACTATGTTACCTGTAGCCCTCAGTCAGTGGAATGGACAGGGGATACAATGTTACCTGTAGCCCTCAGTCAGTGGGATGGACAGGGGATACTATGTTACCTGTAGCCCTCAGTCAGTGGAATGGACAGGGGATACAATGTTACCTGTAGCCCTCAGTCAGTGGGATGGACAGGGGATACTATGTTACCTGTAGCCCTCAGTCAGTGGGATGGACAGGGGATACAATGTTACCTGTAGCCCTCAGTCAGTGGGATGGACAGGGGATACAATGTTAAATGTAGCCCTCAGTCAGTGGGATGGACAGGGGATACAATGTTACCTGTAGCCCTCAGTCAGTGGGATGGACAGGGGATACAATGTTACCTGTAGCCCTCAGTCAGTGGGATGGACAGGGGGAACTATGTTCCCTGTAGCCCTCAGTCTGTGGGATGGACAGGGGATACTATGTTACCTGTAGCCCTCAGTCAGTGGGATGGACAGGGGGAACTATGTTCCCTGCAGCCCTCTCAGTTACTGGGATGGACAGGGGATACTATGTCACCTGTCGTCCTCTCAGTTACTGGGATGGACAGGGGATACTATGTTACCTGTAGCCCTCAGTCAGTGGGATGGACAGGGGATACTATGTTACCTGCAGCCCTCAGTCAGTGGGATGGACAGGGGATACTATGTTACCTGTAGTCCTCTCAGTTACTGGGATGGACAGGGGATACAATGTTACCTGTAGCCCTCAGTCAGTGGGATGGACAGGGGATACTATGTTACCTGTAGCCCTCAGTCAGTGGAATGGACAGGGGATACAATGTTACCTGTAGCCCTCAGTCAGTGGGATGGACAGGGGATACTATGTTACCTGCAGCCCTCAGTCAGTGGGATGGACAGGGGATACAATGTTACCTGTAGCCCTCAGTCAGTGGGATGGACAGGGGATACAATGTTACCTGTAGCCCTCAGTCAGTGGGATGGACAGGGGATACAATGTTACCTGTAGCCCTCAGTCAGTGGGATGGACAGGGGATACAATGTTACCTGCAGCCCTCAGTCAGTGGGAAGGACAGGGGATACAATGTTACCTGTAGCCCTCAGTCAGTGGGATGGACAGGGGGAACTATGTTCCCTGTAGCCCTCAGTCTGTGGGATGGACAGGGGATACTATGTTACCTGTAGCCCTCAGTCAGTGGGATGGACAGGGGGAAATATGTTCCCTGTAGCCCTCAGTCTGTGGGATGGACAGGGGATGCTATGTTCCCTGCAGCCCTCAGTCTGTGGGATGGACAGGGGATACAATGTTACCTGTAGCCCTCAGTCAGTGGGATGGACAGGGGATACTATGTTACCTGTAGCCCTCAGTCAGTGGGATGGACAGGGGATACTATGTTACCTGTAGCCCTCAGTCAGTGGGATGGACAGGGGGAACTATGTTCCCTGTAGCCCTCAGTCTGTGGGATGGACAGGGGATACAATGTTACCTGTAGCCCTCAGTCAGTGGGATGGACAGGGGATACTATGCTACCAGTAGCCCTCAGTCAGTGGGATGGACAGGGGATACAATGTTACCTGTCGCCCTCAGTCAGTGGGATGGACAGGGGGAACTATGTTCCCTGTAGCCCTCAGTCAGTTGGATAGACAGGGGGAACTATGTTCCCTGTAGCCCTCAGTCTGTGGGATGGACAGGGGATACAATGTTACCTGTAGCCCTCAGTCAGTGGGATGGACAGGGGGAACTATGTTCCCTGTTGCCCTCAGTCTGTGGGATTCACAGAGGATACTATGTTACCTGTAGCCCTCAGTCAGTGGGATGGACAGGGGATACTATGTTACCTGTGGTTCCCTCAGTCAGTGGGATGGACAGGGGATACTATGTTACCTGTAGCCCTCAGTCAGTGGGATGGACAGGGGATACAATGTTACCTGTAGCCCTCAGTCAGTGGGATGGACAGGGGATACAATGTTACCTGTAGCCCTCAGTCAGTGGGATGGACAGGGGATACAATGTTACCTGTAGCCCTCAGTCAGTGGGATGGACAGGGGATACAATGTTACCTGTAGCCCTCAGTCTGTGGGATGGACAGGGGGAACTATGTTCCCTGTAGTCCTCAGTCAGTGGGATGGACAGGGGATACAATGTTACCTGTAGCCCTCAGTCAGTGGGATGGACAGGGGGAACTACGTTCCCTGTAGCCCTCAGTCTGTGGGATGCACAGAGGATACTATGTTACCTGTAGCCCTCAGTCAGTGGGATGGACAGGGGATACAATGTTACCTGTGGTTCCCTCAGTCAGTGGGATGGACAGGGGATACTATGTTCCCTGTAGCCCTCAGTCTGTGGGATGCACAGAGGATACAATGTTACCTGTAGCCCTCAGTCAGTGGGATGGACAGGGGGAACTATGTTCCCTGTAGCCCTCAGTCAGTGGGATGCACAGAGGATACTATGTTACCTGTAGCCCTCAGTCAGTGGGATGGACAGGGGATACTATGTTACCTGCAGCCCTCAGTCAGTGGGATGGACAGGGGATACTATGTTACCTGTAGTCCTCTCAGTCAGAGCGATGGACAGGGGATACTATGTTTCCTGTAGTCACCTCAGTCAGTGGGATGGACAGGGGATACTATGTTGCCTGTAGTCCTCTCAGTTACTGGGATGGACAGGTGATACTATGTTAACGGTAGTCCTCTCAGTCAGTGCGATGGACAGGGGATACTATGTTACCTGTAGTCCTCTCAGTCAGTGCGATGGACAGGGGATACTGTGTTACCTGTTGCCCTCGGTCAGTGGATGGACAGGGGATACTATGTTACCTGTAGTCCTCTCAGTCAGTGCGATGGACAGGGGATACTATGTTACCTGTAGTCCTCTCAGTCAGTGCGATGGACAGGGGATACTATGTTACCTGTTGCCCTCGGTCAGTGGATGGACAGGGGATACTATGTTACCTGTAGCCCCCTCAGTTACTGGGATGGACAGGGGATACTATGTTACCTGCAGCCCTCAGTCAGTGGGATGGACAGGGGATACTATGTTACCTGTGGTTCCCTCAGTCAGTGGGATGGACAGGGGATACTATGCTACCTGTAGCCCTCAGTCAGTGGGATGGACAGGGGATACTATGTTACCTGTAGTCCCTTCAGTCAGTTGGATGGACAGGGGATACTATGTTACCTGTAGTCCTCAGTCAGTGGGATGGACAGGGGATACTATGTTACCTGTAGTCCTCTCAGTCAGTGCGATGGACAGGGGATACTATGTTACCTGTTGCCCTCGGTCAGTGGATGGACAGGGGATACTATGTTACCTGTAGCCCCCTCAGTTACTGGGATGGACAGGGGATACTATGTTACCTGCAGCCCTCAGTCAGTGGGATGGACAGGGGATACTATGTTACCTGTGGTTCCCTCAGTCAGTGGGATGGACAGGGGATACTATGCTACCTGTAGCCCCTTCAGTCAGTGGGATGGACAGGGGATACTATGTTACCTGTTGCCCTCGGTCAGTGGATGGACAGGGGATACTATGCTACCTGTAGCCCTCAGTCAGTGGGATGGACAGGGGATACTATGTTCCCTGTAGTCCTCAGTCAGTGGGATGGACAGGGGATACTATGTTACCTGTAGTCCTCTCAGTTACTGGGATGGACAGGGGATACTATGTTACCTGTAGTCCTCTCAGTTACTGGGATGGACAGGGGATATTATGTTACCTGTTGCCCTCGGTCAGTGGATGGACAGGGGATACTATGCTACCTGTAGCCCTCAGTCAGTGGGATGGACAGGGGATACTATGTTACCTGTAGTCCTCAGTCAGTGGGATGGACAGGGGATACTATGTTACCTGTAGTCCTCTCAGTTACTGGGATGGACCGGGGATACAATGTTACCTGTAGTCCTCTCAGTTACTGGGATGGACAGGGGATACTATGTTACCTGTTGCCCTCAGTCAGTGGGATGGACAGGGGATACTATGTTACCTGTAGCCCTCAGTCAGTGGGATGGACAGGTGATACTATGTTACCTGTAGTCCTCTCAGTTAGTGCGATGGACAGGGGATACTATGTTACCTGTCGTCCTCTCAGTTAGTGCGATGGACAGGGGATACTATGTTACCTGTTGCCCTCGGTCAGTGGATGGACAGGGGATACTATGTTACCTGTAGCCCCCTCAGTTACTGGGATGGACAGGGGATACTATGTTACCTGCAGCCCTCAGTCAGTGGGATGGACAGGGGATACTATGTTACCTGTGGTTCCCTCAGTCAGTGGGATGGACAGGGGATACTATGCTACCTGTAGCCCTCAGTCAGTGGGATGGACAGGGGATACTATGTTACCTGTAGTCCCTTCAGTCAGTGGGATGGACAGGGGATACTATGTTACCTGTAGTCCCTTCAGTCAGTGGGATGGACAGGGGATACTATGTTACCTGTAGCCCTCAGTCAGTGGGATGGACAGGGGATACTATGTTACCTGTAGCCCTCAGTCAGTGGGATGGACAGGGGATACCATGTTACCTGTAGTCCTCAGTCAGTGGGATGGACAGGGGATACTATGTTACCTGTAGTCCTCTCAGTTACTGGGATGGACAGGGGATACTATGTTACCTGTAGTCCTCTCAGTTACTGGGATGGACAGGGGATACTATGTTACCTGTAGTCCTCTCAGTTACTGGGATGGACAGGGGATACTCTGTTACCTGTAGTCCTCTCAGTCAGTGCGATGGACAGGGGATACTATGTTACCTGTAGTCCCCTCAGTCAGTGGGATGGACAGGGGATACTATGTTACCTGTAGTCCTCTCAGTTACTGGGATGGACAGGTGATACTATGTTACCTGTAGTCCTCTCAGTCAGTGGGATGGACAGGGGATACTATGTTACCTGTAGCCCCCTCAGTTACTGGGATGGACAGGGGATACTATGTTACCTGCAGCCCTCAGTCAGTGGGATGGACAGGGGATACTATGTTACCTGTAGCCCTCAGTCAGTGGATGGACAGGGGATACTATGTTACCTGTAGCCCTCAGTCAGTGGATGGACAGGGTTTACTATGTTACCTGTAGCCCTCAGTCAGTGGATGGACAGGGGATACTATGTTACCTGTAGCCCTCAGTCAGTGGGATGGACAGGGGATACTATGTTACCTGGAGCCCTCAGTCAGTGCGATGGACAGGAGATACTATGTTACCTGTAGTCCTCTCAGTTACTGGGATGGACAGGGGATACTATGTTACCTGTAGTCCTCTCAGTTACTGGGATGGACAGGGGATACTATGTTACCTGTAGTCCTCTCAGTTACTGGGATGGACAGGGGATACTATGTTACCTGTAGCCCTCAGTCAGTGGGATGGACAGGGGATACTATGTTACCTGCAGCCCTCAGTCAGTGGGATGGACAGGGGATACTATGTTACCTGTAGTCCCCTCAGTCAGTGGGATGGACAGGGGATACGATGTTACCTGTAGTCCTCTCAGTTACTGGGATGGACAGGTGATACTATGTTACCTGTAGTCCTCTCAGTCAGTGCGATGGACAGGGGATACTATGTTACCTGTAGTCCTCTCAGTCAGTGCGATGGACAGGGGATACTATGTTACCTGTTGCCCTCGGTCAGTGGATGGACAGGGGATACTATGTTACCTGTAGCCCCCTCAGTTACTGGGATGGACAGGGGATACTATGTTAGCTGTAGCCCTCAGTCAGTGGGATGGACAGGGGATACTATGTTACCTGTAGCCCTCAGTCAGTGCGATGGACAGGGGATACTATGTTACCTGTGGTTCCCTCAGTCAGTGGGATGGACAGGGGATACTATGTTACCTGTAGCCCTCAGTCAGTGGATGGACAGGGGATACCATGTTACCTGTAGCCCTCAGTCAGTGGATGGACAGGGAATACTATGTTACCTGTAGCCCTCAGTCAGTGGATGGACAGGGGATACTATGTTACCTGTAGCCCTCAGTCAGTGGATGGACAGGGGATACTATGTTACCTGTAGACCTCAGTAAGTGCGATGAACAGGGGATACTATGTTACCTGTAGCCCTCAGTCAGTGGATGGACAGGGAATACTATGTTACCTGTAGCCCTCAGTCAGTGGATGGACAGGGGATACTATGTTACCTGTAGCCCTCAGTTAGTGGATGGACAGGGGATACTATGTTACCTGTAGCCCTCAGTCAGTGGATGGACAGGGGATACTATGTTACCTGCAGCCCTCAGTCAGTGCGATGGACAGGGAATACTATGTTACCTGTAGCCCTCAGTCAGTGGATGGACAGGGGATACTATGTTACCTGCAGCCCTCAGTCAGTGGATGGACAGGGGATACTATGTTACCTGTAGCCCTCAGTCAGTGGGATGGACAGGGGATACTATGTTACCTGTAGTCCTCTCAGTTACTGGGATGGACAGGGGATACAATGTTACCTGTAGCCCTCAGTCAGTGGGATGGACAGGGGATACTATGTTACCTGTAGCCCTCAGTCAGTGGGATGGACAGGGGATACTATGTTACCTGCAGCCCTCAGTCAGTGGGATGGACAGGGGATACAATGTTAGCTGTAGCCCTCAGTCAGTGGGATGGACAGGGGATACAATGTTACCTGTAGCCCTCAGTCGGTGGGATGGACAGGGGATACAATGTTACCTGTCGCCCTCAGTCAGTGGGATGGACAGGGGGAACTATGTTCCCTGTAGCCCTCAGTCTGTGGGATGGACAGGGGATACCAGGTTACCTGTAGCCCTCAGTCAGTGGGATGGACAGGGGGAACTATGTTCCCTGTAGCCCTCAGTCTGTGGGATGGACAGGGGATACTATGTTTCCTGTAGCCCTCAGTCTGTGGGATGGACAGGGGATACAATGTTACCTGTAGCCCTCAGTCAGTGGGATGGACAGGGGATACGATGTTACCTGTAGCCCTCAGTCAGTGGATGGACAGGGGGAACTATGTTCCCTGTAGCCCTCAGTCTGTGGGATGCACAGAGGATACTATGTTAACTGTAGCCCTCAGTCAGTTTGATGGACAGGGGATACTGTGTTACCTGTAGCCCTCAGTCAGTGGGATGGACAGGGGGAACTATGTTCCCTGTAGCCCTCAGTCTGTGGGATGGACAGGGGATACAATGTTACCTGTAGCCCTCAGTCAGTGGGATGGACAGGGGATACTATGCTACCTGTGGCCCTCAGTCAGTGGGATGGACAGGGGATACTATGTTACCTGTAGCCCTCAGTCAGTGGGATGGACAGGGGATACTATGCTACCTGTAGCCCTCAGTTAGTGGGATGGACAGGGGATACTATGTTACCTGTAGTCCCCTCAGTTACTGGGATGGACAGCGGATACTATGTTACCTGTAGTCCCTTCAGTCAGTGGGATGGACAGGGGATACTATGTTACCTGTAGTCCCCTCAGTTACTGGGATGGACAGCGGATACTATGCTACCTGTAGCCCTCAGTCAGTGGGATGGACAGGGGATACTATGCTACCTGTAGTCCCTTCAGTCAGTGGGATGGACAGGGGATACTATGTTACCTGTTGCCCTCGGTCAGTGGATGGACAGGGGTACTATGCTACCTGTAGCCCTCAGTCAGTGGGATGGACAGGGGATACTATGTTACCAGTAGTCCTCTCAGTTACTGGGATGGACAGGGGATACTATGTTACCTGTAGTCCTCTCAGTTACTGGGATGGACAGGGGATACTATGTTACCTGTAACCCTCAGTCAGTGGGATGGACAGGGGATACTATGTTACCTGTAGCCCTCAGTCAGTGGGATGGACAGGGGATACTATGTTACCTGTAGTCCTCTCAGTTACTGGGATGGACAGGGGATACTATGTTACCTGTTGCCCCCTCAGTTACTGGGATGGACAGGGGATACTATGTTACCTGTAGTCCTCTCAGTTACTGGGATGGACAGGGGATACTATGTTACCTGTTGCCCTCGGTCAGTGGATGGACAGGGGATACTATGTTACCTGTCGCCCCCTCAGTTACTGGGATGGACAGGGGATACTATGTTACCTGTAGTCCTCTCAGTTACTGGGATGGACAGGGGATACTATGTTACCTGTAGTCCTCTCAGTCAGTGCGATGGACAGGGGATACTATGTTACCTGTAGTCCTCTCAGTCAGTGCGATGGACAGGGGATACTATGTTACCTGTGGTTCCCTCAGTCAGTGGGATGGACAGGGGATACTATGTTACCTGTAGCCCTCAGTCAGTGGATGGACAGGGGATACTATGTTACCTGTAGCCCTCAGTCAGTGGATGGACAGGGGATACTATGTTACCTGTAGCCCTCAGTCAGTGCGATGGACAGGGGATACTATGTTACCTGTAGTTCCCTCAGTCAGTGCGATGGACAGGGGATACTATGTTACCTGTGGTTCCCTCAGTCAGTGCGATGGACAGGGGATACTATGTTACCTGTAGCCCTCAGTCAGTGGGATGGACAGGGGATACTATGTTACCTGTGGTTCCCTCAGTCAGTGGGATGGACAGGGGATACTATGTTACCTGTAGCCCTCAGTCAGTGGATGGACAGGGGATACCATGTTACCTGTAGCCCTCAGTCAGTGCGATGGACAGGGGATACTATGTTACCTGTAGCCCTCAGTCAGTGGGATGGACAGGGGGAACTATGTTCCCTGTAGCCCTCAGTCTGTGGGATGCACAGAGGATACTATGTTACCTGTAGCCCTCAGTCAGTGGGATGGACAGGGGATACTATGCTACCTGTAGCCCTCAGTCAGTGGGATGGACAGGGGATACAATGTTACCTGTAGCCCTCAGTCAGTGGGATGGACAGGGGGAACTATGTTCCCTGTAGCCCTCAGTCTGTGGGATGCACAGAGGATACTATGTTACCTGTAGCCCTCAGTCAGTGGGATGGACAGGGGATACTATGCTACCTGTAGCCCTCAGTCAGTGGGATGGACAGGGGATACTATGTTACCTGTGGTTCCCTCAGTCAGTGGGATGGACAGGGGATACTATGTTACCTGTAGCCCTCAGTCAGTGGGATGGACAGGGGATACTATGCTACCTGTAGCCCTCAGTTAGTGGGATGGACAGGGGATACTATGTTACCTGTAGTCCCCTCAGTTACTGGGATGGACAGCGGATACTATGTTACCTGTAGTCCCTTCGGTCAGTGGGATGGACAGGGGATACTATGTTACCTGTAGTCCCCTCAGTTACTGGGATGGACAGCGGATACTATGCTACCTGTAGCCCTCAGTCAGTGGGATGGACAGGGGATACTATGCTACCTGTAGTCCCTTCAGTCAGTGGGATGGACAGGGGATACTATGTTACCTGTTGCCCTCGGTCAGTGGATGGACAGGGGATACTATGCTACCTGTAGCCCTCAGTCAGTGGGATGGACAGGGGATACTATGTTACCAGTAGTCCTCTCAGTTACTGGGATGGACAGGGGATACTATGTTACCTGTAGTCCTCTCAGTTACTGGGATGGACAGGGGATACTATGTTGCCTGTAACCCTCAGTCAGTGGGATGGACAGGGGATACTATGTTACCTGTAGCCCTCAGTCAGTGGGATGGACAGGGGATACTATGTTACCTGTAGTCCTCTCAGTTACTGGGATGGACAGGGGATACTATGTTACCTGTTGCCCCCTCAGTTACTGGGATGGGCAGGGGATACTATGTTACCTGTAGTCCTCTCAGTTACTGGGATGGACAGGGGATACTATGTTACCTGTTGCCCTCGGTCAGTGGATGGCCAGGGGATACTATGTTACCTGTAGCCCCCTCAGTTACTGGGATGGACAGGGGATACTATGTTACCTGTAGTCCTCTCAGTTACTGGGATGGACAGGGGATACTATGTTACCTGTAGTCCTCTCAGTCAGTGCGATGGACAGGGGATACTATGTTACCTGTAGCCCTCAGTCAGTGGATGGACAGGGGATACTATGTTACCTGTCGCCCTCAGTCAGTGCGATGGACAGGGGATACTATGTTACCTGTAGTTCCCTCAGTCAGTGCGATGGACAGGGGATACTATGTTACCTGTGGTTCCCTCAGTCAGTGCGATGGACAGGGGATACTATGTTACCTGTAGCCCTCAGTCAGTGGGATGGACAGGGGATACTATGTTACCTGTGGTTCCCTCAGTCAGTGGGATGGTCAGGGGATACTATGTTACCTGTTGCCCTCAGTCAGTGGATGGACAGGGGATACTATGTTACCTGTAGCCCTCAGTCAGTGCGATGGACAGGGGATACTATGTTACCTGTAGCCCTCAGTCAGTGCGATGGACAGGGGATACTATGTTACCTGTGGTTCCCTCAGTCAGTGCGATGGACAGGGGATACTATGTTACCTGTAGCCCTCAGTCAGTGCGATGGACAGGGGATACTATGTTACCTGTGGTTCCCTCAGTCAGTGGGATGGACAGGGGATACTATGTTACCTGTAGCCCTCAGTCAGTGGATGGACAGGGGATACTATGTTACCTGTAGCCCTCAGTCAGTGGATGGACAGGGGATACTATTTTACTTGTAGCCCCCTCAGTTACTGGGATGGACAGAGGATACTATGTTACCTGTAGTCCTCTCAGTCAGTGTGGATGGTTAGGGGATACTATGTTACCTGTAGTCCCCTCAGTCAGTGGGATGGACAGGGGTTGCTATGTTACCTGTAGTCCTCTCAGTTACTGGGATGGACAGGGGATACTATGTTACCTGTAGTCCTCTCAGTCAGTGGGATGGATAGGGGATGCTATGTTACCTGTAGTCCCCTCAGTCAGTGGGATGGACAGGGGATGCTATGTTACCTGTAGTCCTCTCAGTTACTGGGATGGACAGGGGATACTATGTTACCTGTAGTCCTCTCAGTCAGTGGGATGGACAGGGGATACTATGTTACCTGTAGCCTTCAGTCAGTGGGATGGACAGGGGATACTATGTTACCTGTAGCCCTCAGTCAGTGGGATGGATAGGGGATACTATGTTACCTGTAGTCCCCTCAGTCAGTGGGATGGACAGGGGATACTACGTTACTTGTAGCCCTCAGTCAGTGGGATGGACAGGGGATACTATGTTACCTGTAGTCCCCTCCGTCAGTGGGACGGACAGGGGACACTGTGTTACCTGTAGCGCTCAGTCAGTGGGATGGACAGGGGATCCTATGTTCCCTGTAGCCCTCAGTTAGTGGGATGGACAGCGGATACTGTTTAACCTGTAGTCCCCTCAGTCAGTGGGATGGACAGGGGATACTATGTTACCTGTAGCCCCTGGTCAGTGGATGGACAGGGGATACTATGTTACCTGTAGCCCTCAGTCAGTGGGATGGACAGGGGATCCTCTGTTACCTGTAGCCCTCAGTCAGTGGATGGACAGGGGATACTATGTTACCTGTAGCCCTCAGTCAGTGGATGGACAGGGGATACTATGTTACCTGTAGCCATCAGTCAGTGGGATGGACAGGGGATACTATGTTACCTGTAGCCCTCAGTCAGTGGGATGGACAGGGGATGCTATGTTACCTGTAGTCCTCTCAGTTACTGGGATGGACAGGGGATACTATGTTACCTGTAGTCCTCTCAGTCAGTGGATGGACAGGGGATACTATGTTACCTGTAGCCCTCAGTCAGTGCGATGGACAGGGGATACTATGTTACCTGTAGCCCTCAGTCAGTGCGATGGACAGGGGATACTATGTTACCTGTGGTTCCCTCAGTCAGTGCGATGGACAGGGGATACTATGTTACCTGTAGCCCTCAGTCAGTGCGATGGACAGGGGATACTATGTTACCTGTGGTTCCCTCAGTCAGTGGGATGGACAGGGGATACTATGTTACCTGTAGCCCTCAGTCAGTGGATGGACAGGGGATACTATGTTACCTGTAGCCCTCAGTCAGTGGATGGACAGGGGATACTATTTTACTTGTAGCCCCCTCAGTTACTGGGATGGACATAGGATACTATGTTACCTGTAGTGCTCTCAGTCAGTGTGGATGGTTAGGGGATACTATGTTACCTGTAGTCCCCTCAGTCAGTGGGATGGACAGGGGTTGCTATGTTACCTGTAGTCCTCTCAGTTACTGGGATGGACAGGGGATACTATGTTACCTGTAGTCCTCTCAGTCAGTGGGATGGATAGGGGATGCTATGTTACCTGTAGTCCCCTCAGTCAGTGGGATGGACAGGGGATGCTATGTTACCTGTAGTCCTCTCAGTTACTGGGATGGACAGGGGATACTATGTTACCTGTAGTCCTCTCAGTCAGTGCGATGGACAGGGGATACTATGTTACCTGTAGCCCTCAGTCAGTGGGATGGACAGCGGATACTATGTTACCTGTAGTCCCCTCAGTCAGTGGGATGGACAGCAGATACTATGTTACCTGTAGCCTTCAGTCAGTGGGATGGACAGGGGATACTATGTTACCTTCAGCCCTCAGTCAGTGGGATGGATAGGGGATACTATGTTACCTGTAGTCCCCTCAGTCAGTGGGATGGACAGGGGATACTACGTTACTTGTAGCCCTCAGTCAGTGGGATGGACAGGGGATACTATGTTACCTGTAGTCCCCTCCGTCAGTGGGACGGACAGGGGATACTATGTTCCCTGTAGCCCTCAGTTAGTGGGATGGACAGCGGATACTGTTTAACCTGTAGTCCCCTCAGTCAGTGGGATGGACAGGGGATACTATGTTACCTGTAGCCCCTGGTCAGTGGATGGACAGGGGATACTATGTTACCTGTAGCCCTCAGTCAGTGGGATGGACAGGGGATCCTCTGTTACCTGTAGCCCTCAGTCAGTGGATGGACAGGGGATACTATGTTACCTGTAGCCCTCAGTCAGTGGATGGACAGGGGATACTATGTTACCTGTAGCCATCAGTCAGTGGGATGGACAGGGGATACTATGTTACCTGTAGCCCTCAGTCAGTGGGATGGACAGGGGATACTATGTTACCTGTAGTCCCCTCAGTCAGTGGGATGGACAAGGGAGACTATGTTTCCTATCGTCCCCTCGGTTACTGGGATGGACAGGGGATACTATGTTACCTGTAGCCCTCAGTCAGTGGGATGGACATGGGATACTATGTTTCCTATCGTCCCCTCGGTTACTGGGATGGACAGGGGATACTATGTTACCTGTAGCCCTCAGTCAGTGGGATGGACATGGGATGCTATGTTACCTGTAGTCCCCTCAGTCAGTCGGATGGACAAGGGAGACTATGTTTCCTATCGTCCCCTCGGTCAGTGGGATGGACATGGGATGCTATGTTACCTGTAGTCCCCTCAGTCAGTGGGATGGACAGGGGATACTTTGTTTCCTATCGTCCCCTCAGTTACTGGGATGGACGGGATACTGTGTTACCTGGTTAATAGTGGGGTGCCACAAGGATCAGTGCTGGGGCCTCAGCTATTTACAATCTATATTCATGATTTAAATGAACAGACAGTAATGAACTAAGTTTGCTGATGATACAAAGGTAGGTGGACAGGAAAGCTGTGGGGAGGACACAGAGAGGCTGCAGAGAGATATAGACAGGTTAAGTGAGTGGGCAACAAGATGGCTGATGGAGTATAATGTCGGAAAGTGTGAAGCTATTCACTTTGGTCATAAAAATAGAAGAGCAGGATATTTTTTTAAAGGTGTGAAACCTGTAAGTGTTCATGTGCAGAGACTTGGGTGTGTTTGTACAAGGAGCACAGGAAGTTAGCATGCAGGTGCAGCAAGCAATTAGGAAGGCAAATGGCATGTTGGCCTTTATTGCAAAGGGATTGGAGTACAGGAATAAAGTATTGCTACAATTGCACAGGGCTTTGGTGAGACCACATCTGGAATACTGTGTGCAGTTTTGGTCTCCACATTTTAAAAAGGATATACTTTCATTGGAGGCAGTGCAGTGAAGGTTCACTGGATTGGTCCCTGGATGAAGGGGTTGTCCTATGATGAGAGGCTAAGTAAATTTGGCCTGTATTCTCTGGTGTTTAGAAGAATGAGAGGCGATCTCATTGAAACATATATAGGATTCTAAAGGGGCTGGATAGGGTGGACACTGAGGGATTGTTTCCACTGGTGGGGGAGTCTTAGGGTAAGGGGCTGATATTTTGGATTGAGATGAGGAGAAATTTCATCACTCAAAGGGTTGTGACTCTTTGGAATTCTCTACCCTAGAGGGTTGTGGATGCTCCATCGCTGAATACATTTCAGGCTGGGATAAACAGATTTTTGGTCTCACGGAATCAAGGGGTATGGCGAGCGGTGGGAAAGTGGAGTTGAATTCTAAGATCAGCCATGATCGTTTTGAATGGCGGAGCAGGCTCGATGGGCCATATGGTCTACTCCTGCTCCTAATTCTTGTGTTCTTAAAACCTACCTTTGTGACCAAACTTTTGGTCATCTGTCCTAATATCTACTTATGTGTTTTGGGATGTCACTTTTTGGTAATGCTCCTGTGAAGTGCCTTGGGATGTTTTACTATGTTGGAGGTGCTATATAAATATTATTTGTTGTTGCAATCTGCGATGTGGAGGGATAAATGTTGGGTGGGACGCAGGGGAGAACTCCCCTGCTTTTCTTTTGAATAGTGCCATACATCTACCTGAGAAGGCAGACAGGGTCCTTGGTTTAATGTCTGATCTGTAAGATGACATCTCAACCAGTGCAATGCTTTTACCCAGTGCTTTATTACATCTCTCAAAGTTCTCAAGGCATTTGATGGAATTAATCTGAATTAACTCACTGTGTTTCCAACTGAGCCAAACATCAAAAGGTCAGATTGCAAACTGGAATCCAAAATACTCAGTGCTTTCCCTGATCTACTTTCTCACATTATATATCCTGTATGACTTGCACTGATTATGCAGCACAGAAACAGGCCATTTGGCCCAATTGGTCTGTGCTGGCATTTATGCTGCACACAAGCATCCTCCCATCCTATCAGCATATCCTTCTATTCCCTGCTCCCTGTGGTAGCGAGTTCCACATTCTCACCACTGTCTGGGTAAAGAAGTTTCCCCCGAATTCCCCATTGGATTTATTAGTGACCATCTTATGTTTATGACCTCCAGTTTTGAATGCCCCCACAAGTCATAGAGAGATACAGCACTGAAACAGGCCCTTTGGCCCACTGAGTCTGTGCTGACCAACAACCACCCATTTGTACTAATCCTACATTAATCCCATATCCCTACCACATCCCCACCATTCTCCTACCACCTACCTACACTAGGGGCAATTTACAATGGCCAATTTACCTATCAACCTGCAAGTCTTTAGCTGTGGGAGGAAACCGGAGCACCCGGTAAAAACCCACGCGGTCACAGGGAGAACTTGCAAACTCCGCACAGGCAGTACCCAGAACCGAACCCGGGTCACTGGAGCTGTGAGGCTGCGGTGCTAACCACTGCGCCACCCTGTGAGAACATTTTCTCTACATCTACCCTATCGAACGCCTTCATTATCTTAAAGACTGCTATCAGCTCCCCTCTCGGTCTTCTCTTTTCTAGAGAATGGAGCCCCAGTCCATTCAATCTTTCCTGATGAGTATAACTCTCAGTTTCGACATCACTGTTGTGAATCTTTTTTGCACCTTGTCCATTGCCTCTATATGGAGATAGAAGCGTGCACAGTAACCAAGATTCTACGTACAAGTTCAACATAACTTCTATCACAATAGAAATGAACCCCAGTGATTGCTTTGCTTTTTATGGCCATATTAACCTATCTCTTGTTAATGTCTAATAAGTTCTGTTAATGGATGTTAAATGCCTAGTAGTTGAAGGTAATAGGGTGAACAGGTTTTGGGGGTTGAATAGTTAATTGTACTCCGATGTATATATGTATAGAGCCAGCCAGCACTGGTTGGGTGTTGTTAGGAATGGAGAAGTAAGTTCTGTGGCAAGTAATAAACAATCTCCACCAAAGCATCCTAGTCTCAGTGTCTTCTTCATAAACAGGCTTGGAAGTTTCTCTAATATCTCTACTGCCTCCTCTCCCCATCCCAGCAACCCCCCTCCCCCCGCCCCATAAACTGTCAGTTTGGTTCAGTTATTGACACAATGACTTCTGAATCAGAAGGTTTATTTGTTTGAGTCCTACTGCACAACTTGAGGACATTAGCTTCAGTACTGAGGCAGTGCTACTTTGCCAGAGATCGATGAGATGATAAGCCTCGGCCTTGTTTGCCTGTTCGGGTGGGTGTAAAAAGTCACATGACACTATTTGAAGAATCGCAGAGGAGTTCTCTCAGTTTTCACGCTCATTGTGGAATCTTGCTGTGTGCAAATTGGCTGCCTTGTTTGCCTACATAACACCACGAGTTTATAACTAATTCATTGGCTGTGAAGTCCTTTGGAGGAGGTTTTGTTTTTATTATCCCAGCTGCAGTTAAACAATTGAGAAATATTTAAAAGATGGTAATTTTCATTGTGCCTACTGTGGTGACACTTGAGTACAGCACCCTCTGAGAATTTGTCCCACCTCAGCTGTGTGGGCTGTCTGAGAGAGCTGTCCAGTTAGTCTCATTTCACTGCCCCTTAATACCTGTGAAAATCTCAGACTTCTTTACCTGGGCGATCCACTGAGCCACCAAATAAAGCAGCTCTTCCTTTAACTTTCAAAAGAGAAAAAAAAAACTTTGAAACACAGATGATTTTAAAAGAACACTGTTTTATTTATAATACTTTGGATTGGTGCTTCTGCAGAATCTTGGTGTCTCTTGACAGCTAAGGTGTTAAATTGATGTGTTGAGATAAACAATGGCAGGATTTGCATCGGTGAATGTGCACAGTGAGGAAGGGATAAAAATCAGATGGTTGAAAGTCTGTTGTATGCATGAGGTGCAAAAACTATACTCTGTAAAGGAAATGAAAGCTGTGTGTACTGAGGCTGTGCACACACAGGAGTGAACTTGTAGTTGCTTTTAATTCAATTGATTTGATATTCCAAATCTTTTTTTAGCACTTTGCTGTGCGACTTGTGTTTCTTAATTCAAATTATTGGATAATCCAAGTTTATGTTTTAAAGGCAATTAAAGAGCCGACTGCGGGGTTTCCCTATAGTATGAAATGGGTTACTGCTCTTATGATCAGTAATCTAAGGCCTCTGTGTCTTATTGCACTTTATTACTGCACCAAGGGGGATGCAGCAGTCTGTTTTCACAGGAATGCGAGTAGGAAGCTGCGTTTGCACAACTATGTAGTTGAAGCTCGGCTAGGCTCACCTGGTAGTGCAGTTAGCTCTGAGTCACACTTTGAACTGATGCCCTGTCTGCTTGTTTCAATGGTCCGGGTGGCTGTTGAAGATCCTATGCCATTAGTCAAAGAACGGCAAATTCTCCCGCTGTCCTGCCCAATGTCTCTCTCTGCCCCACATCCCACCTCCCCCAACCCATTAACTGATCATTCATCCAGTTTCTACCTGTGGGACCTTGATGTGTGCAGATTGACTGTCACCTGACACACCTTATGTGTCAGCAATGACTCAGTGGGCAGTGCTCTTGTCTCTGAACCAGAAGGTTGTGGGTTCCAGTCCTGCTGCAGAGACTGGAGCACAAAAATGCAGGCTGACACTCCAGTGCCGGAATGGGGGAGTGCTGCACTGTCAGAGGTGCCATCTTTTGGATGAGATGTTGAACCGAGGCCCCGTCTGCCCTTTCAGGTGGGCATGCAAGATCCCACAGGACTTACTTGAAGAGCGGAGGAGTTCTTCCCAGTGTTTATCCTTTAATTCCTATCACAAAAGGCAGATTATTGTCTCATTGCTTCATTGTCACATTAATGTTTGTGGGAGCTTGCTGCACATAAATTGGCGGTCCTGCTTCCTACACTACAAAAGTGACCACACTTCACTTCATTGTCTGTAAAGTGTTTTGGGATGTCCTGAGGTCAAGAAAGGTGCTATATAAATGAAAGCCTCTTACTTTTTCCTTGATAACTAAATGCGCAACCAATTGCTAGTCACATGTGAAAGAAAGCAAAAATAAATACCTGCATCTTTTGTGATCTCAGGATGTCCCAAGGTGCCTTAGAGCCAATGAAGTACTTTTGAAGTGTAGTCACTGTTGTCATGTAGGAAACCCAGCAGACAAATTAGGCACAGCAAGCTCCCACAAACAGCAAAGAGACATTGAGCAGATAATTGTTTTTAGTAATGTTTGCTGTACAATAAATATTGGCCAGGAGCTGCGGGGAACTCCCGTGCTGCTCTTTGAAATAGTGCCATGGGGTAATTTTTACAATCACCCAAGAGGGCAGCCGGGGCATCAGTTTAACATCTCGTCTGAAAGACAGCACCTCCAACAGTGCAGCACTCCCTCAAGTCTCAAGTACTCCAGTGGGATTTGAACGCACGACTTTCTGACTTGGAGGTGAGAGCGCTACCCACTGAGCCACAGCTGACACCTAAGTGAAGCACGGTGGGAGGTTTGAGGGCAATGGAGTTACATAAATGTGTGTCTGTTAGTCACAGCGGCACGTGGTTTGCTCACTTGAAGTGGAGATTGACGAGCCCGGGGTATTGGCGAGGCTGTCATTTTCATGATCAATACAAAGTGCTGGGCAACCTGTGAATGGGGGCAAAGTGGGGCTGCTGGCAATGGTGGCTGCATTGATCACCATGCTTCATTACCTGCACTGAGGCACCTTGGAACCCAGGTGTACTTGATCCTGCCATGCAATTATTTTTGGTGTCGGGTCACCTTTCAGTAAGGTATCACTGATTCTCAGGTATGCTGCATTGGAGCGTTTTCCTGAGGGGCAGGGGGACAGATGGAGTGATAGAGCATTGCCCCCAGAACGCTGTTGAGGAGATGGGGAGAACCTGTGCTGCGCTATAAGCATGATTTATAAAGATTGTATAAAAATGCAGGGGCCTCGGAGTAGGTGATTTGCCGACTTTCCCAAGTCCGTCAATGGAAGACGTGAATGTGTGCAAAGACAAAAGAAAGAGACGGGCTCATGATTTTCGTTAAATAAGGACATGCACTAAATCCTGACTCTGTCAGTCAGTGCGTTTGTTGTGGCAATGCTGCTGATCAAGGGTTAACTGTGCAAGATAGATTAACATGTAACAAAGCTGTTTACTAGATATTTGGAGCTGATTCAAGGGGACTGACGAGGAAAGGTTGATAAACGCAGCAGTAACTATCCCTGTTTTTTTTTTCTTCTCCCTGTTTGGGATTAGGTCCCCATCGACGGGTGGCGAATCAGATTCCCGAAGAAATCCTAAATGATACAGAGCTGCAGGAGGCTGGGCGTGTGCTGCCCAGTAACTACAACTTTGAGATATACAAGACTGTCTGGAGGATAAAACAAGCAGGAGCACAGAGAGGTATTGGTGTTTTCTCACCACCCCCCCCCCCCCCGCCTCCCCCCGCGCCAAACCTTGTTGCCTGCAAACACAGGCAGTCTGAGGAGATGTGCGATCCTGTGTAACTGTGCTAGCTGTGATGAACCTTACACAGGAATAAGTTGGATTCCTCGTCTCTGTTAAGTTATATGATCTCATCCAGAGTGGGAATAGGGGTCCCAGACTTGGCCTTTGCCCCAGGATTCCTGACCCTGCTCTCAGCCAGGTGACTGCTGGTGGAAGTGTGGACGTATGGGTAAACTCTGGATTGGGGCTCCTGCTGTCTGATGATCTGAAAATACTCTTCGGCAAGGCTCACAGGTGAGCATTTGGCTCTCGGGCGCAGCACATCTGGAACTGGGGCCCAGTGAGATGTCAACAGGCCTCCCCCCGCCAGGGGCGAACATTGGTAAGAAAGGGAACTACAGGGCTGGGATTCTGCAAGGCAGCCTGTTGCTGCTGCATCATGCTGTAGCACTCAATGGTAGAATGGGAATGGGAGCTGTGCAGTTAGTTGTCTCTGTCGCATGCTTTTCGAAGACATGCTAATAGTAGAAATGGAACTGGCAGGCTGTATATGGTGCTCTTTATTTACATTTTGTTTGTATCAATCCATGGCTTATTAGTGTTGGGAAACTGCAACAGTGACCATCTCCAACAAGAGAGAATCTAACCATCTCCCCTTGACATTCAACAGCATTAACGTTGTCGAATCCTTCACCATCGTCACCCTGGGGGTTACCACTGACCAGAAACCTAACTGGACCAACCATATAAATACTGTGGCTACAAGAGCAGGTCAGAGGCTGGGAATTCTGCAGCGAGTAACTCACCTCCTGTCTCCTCAAATCCTGTCCACCATCTACAAGGCACAATTCAGGAGTGTGATGGAATACTCTCCACTTGCCTGGATGGGTGCAGCTCCAACAACACACAAAAAGCTCGACACCATCCAGGATAAAGCAGCCCGCTTGATTGGCACCCCATTCCCAAACATTCACTCCCTCCACCACTGATGCACAGTGGCAGCAGTGTGTAACATCTACAAGATGCACTGCAGCAACTCACCAAGGCTCCTTCGACAGCATCTTCCAAACCCACGACCTCTACCACCTAGAAGGACAAGAGCAGCAGATGCATGGGAACACCACCACCTGCAAGTTCCCCTCCAAGCCACACATCATCCTGACATGGAACTATGTTGCTGTTCCTTCACTGTCACTGGGTCCAAATCCTGGAACTCCCTTCCTAACAGCACCGTAGGTGTACCTACCCCACATGGACTGCAGCGGTTCAAGAAAGCACCACCATCTTATTAGGCAATTAGGGATGGGCAACCAATGTTGGCCTTGCCAGCAATGCTCACATCCCATGAACGAATGTAAAAAATAACTTGCATTTATGTAGCACCTTTCACAACCTCAGGACATCCCAAAACATTTACAGCCTACTTTCAAAATAAGTCACTGGTGTAATGTAGGGAAACGGGGCAGCCAATTTGCAAACAGCAAGGTCTCACTAACAGTGATGAGATAACTGACCAGATACTCTGTTCTAGTGATGTTGGTTGAGGGATAAATATTGGCCAGGACTCTCCTGCTTTTCTTCAGAAAGCGCTGTGGGATCGTTTATGTCCTACTGAGAGTGCAGACTAAGTCTCATTTCAAGGACGGCACCTCCGACAGTGCAGCACTCCTTCAGTACTGCACTGAAGTGTTAGCCAAGTGCTCAGGCCCCTGGAGTGGGACTTGAATCCACAACCTTCTGACTCAGTTGAAAGTGCAAACCACTGAGCCACTGCTGAACTGCAATACTTTTCCCCTTTTCTTACTCAACATCAGTCTGGAGAACAGCTATCACTCAGACCAAGTGCAGAGTTGAGCATCCCATACTCCACCCCAGCAATGGACCTTTATACAAATACAAGGAAACTACCTGGACAAAACTGGGTCTATTCCCATCAGAACAATGCAGATTAGAGGGCTATTCATCTTAGAACTGTTTAAAGTTATGAAAGGATGGGACAGCGTAGATAGAAACAGACTGTTTCCAGTAGTTGAGGGAGTCAGGAACAAAGGGCCATAGGTAATAGATTAGATGTAAGGGATATACAACAGAGCGCAGAAGAAATCTCTTTACACTGAGAGTTGTGACGATCACTTCCAGGGTTAGTGATTGAGGTAGAAACTACGTCAGCATTTAAAGATTAAATTGGATAATTGAATGAAGGGATATGGGACCAGTGTGGGTAATTAGATTGCTTCCTGGGTGAGAGGGTTGTCCAGTGAGGCAAGATTAAGTAGAATGGGTGTTTAGAAGAATGAGAGGTAATTACATTGGAATGTTTACATTTTTGAACGTCTTGACCGGGTAAATGCTGAGGGGCTGTTTCCCCTGTCTGGAGAGAGTCTAGAACTAGGGGCGTAGTCTCAGGACAAGGGGTCGGGCATTTAAGCTTTGAGATGAGGAGGAATTTCTTCACTCAGAGGGCTGTGAATCTTTGGAATTCGCTATCCAAGAGAGCTGTGGATGCTCAGTTGTTGGGTATATTCAAGGCTGGGATTGATAGATTTTTGGGCACTAAGGGATATGGGGCTTGGGCCTGAAAGTGGAGTTGAGGTTGAAGATCAGCCATGATCTTACTGAAAGACAGAGCGGGCTCGAGGGGCTGAATGGGCTACTCCTGCTCCGGCGTCGATGTTCTTCATGTTCAAATCACTGTGTGAAGAAGGCAGTAATTTACCAGTTTGTCCCTCGTTTGGTCATCATCTTTTAACTTGAAATATGGCTGCCCTCTGCTCCTATTTCTGTCCGAGAACTATTTATTTATTTAGAGATACAGCACTGAAACAAGCCCTTCGGCCCACCGAGTCTGTGCCGACCAACAACCACCCATTTATACTAACCCTACAGTAATCCCATATTCTTTACCACCTACCTACACTAGGGGCAATTTACGACGGCCAATTTACCTATCAACCTGCAAGTCTTTGGCTGTGGGAGGAAACCGGAGCACCCGGTGAAAACCCACGTGGTCACAGGGAGAACTTGCAAACTCCTCACAAGCAGCACCCAGAATCGAACCCGGGTCCCTGGAGCTGTGAGGCTGCGGTGCTAACCACTGCGCCACTGTGCTGCCCCTCTTGCTTGTTTGGAGGGTTAAGCACTGACAGGGACTGGTTGGGCCCTGAAAAGGCAGGTTGGGGCCTTGGTTTCACGTCACATCCGAAAGATGGCATCTCTGACAGTGCAGCACTTCCTCAGTACTGCAGTGGGAGTGCCAGCCTTTTGTGCTCGAATCTCTGGAGCAAGGGATGAACGCAAAACCTTCTGTCAGAGGCGAGCACGCTACCCAGTGAAATATCACATCAAATTAGAAGTAAATTGATGATTTTTTGGTTTTCTTGGGGTGATGTGGAGGGATTTTGGTCCTTGGGTATGGTACGTCTCTTTGGTTCTTTCTAATGCACGTCTGCTCGGATTGCCATCTGCATCTTGTGTCAACTGCCTGCTGACTTTAATGGGTTTTTCAAGAGCCATCTGATTGCCTGAAGTTCACAGGTGGGTTATGTTTACTGAAGTGCTTTTTGCACAACAGCAAGCTCCAGGGATGATGATGTAGTGTGTTTTTATTTCTCTATTTGATTAGATTGGTAGGGGGGAGGAGATAATCACTTTTTTCCACAGTAGATCAATAATCGCAATGTTTTGGCATTCCATTAGTCTCTTTATTCTTCCTCTTGGTTTAACTGGATTTTTTTCTGAGCGAACAAATTGTCTTCTAGGTTTTTATTAACCGCTTTGTTGCTCTATTGATGTTGTGAAAGAAAGACTTGCATTTATATAGAGCCTTTCACGACTTCAGACTGTCCCAAATTGCTTCACGGCCAATGAAGTACTTTTGAAGTGCACTCACTGTTGTAATGTAGGAAATGTGGCAGCTAATTTGTACACAGCAAGATCCCACAAACAGCAATGGGATAATGATCAGGTTTTTGTGATGTTGATTGAGAGATAAATATTTACCAGGACACTGGGATGAACTCCGCTGCTGTTCAAACTAGTGCCCTGGGATATTTTATGTCCACCTGAGAGGGAAGACAGGTTTAGCATCACATCTGAAAAACGGCACCTCCATTCCTGCGCTGGAGTATCAGCCTAGATTTTTGTGTTCAAGTTTCGAATAGGAATTGAACCCACAGCAAGAGGCTGCATCTCTGTATCGCTCTTCACAGGTGCTGCCTGATCTGAGTATTTCCGGCATTTTCTATTCTGTTGAAAGTTTTATTTTCAGTGCCGATGTTTGTTTGTTGAGTTGGGGCAGGGGTTGCCCCTGCTGGGGGAATAAAACCATTCTTAACTTTTTGTCATTCTTGAGCGCTCCCAAGCTGTGTGTAGCGTTGGCAGAGAGGAGTAAAGTTCCTTCACCAGTGACGGCACCTGTCATTGCCCATGGAGAGAGGGGTTTAGGGAGGGTATTCCAGAGCTTAGGCCCTTGGCAGCTGAAGGCATGACCGCCAGTGGTGGAGCGATTAAAATCAGGGATGTGCAAGAGGCCAGAATTAGAGGAGCACAGAGATCTCGGAGGGTTGTAAGTCTGGAGGGGGTTATAGAGGTAGAGAGGGGTGACGCCATGGAGGAATTGGAAAACGAGGATGAGAATGTTCAAGTCAAGGATTTGCCAGACGGGGCGCCAGTATAGGTCAGTGAGCACAGGGGTGATGGGTAACTAACTCGACAGTAAGTGATTAAAGTAATCACCCCTTTGTGAGGTTCACAGAGCAGATTGAACAGTTGCTGAACGATCTGAGTTTTGCTGAAATGAGCGGAGCTTTTAAATCGGTAAACAGAAGATTAATTAATTAAGGTAATCGCGCCTTAACGAGGTGCGGATAGCTTATCTGAGCTGCTTGAAGACCTGACTATACCTGAAATAACTGGAGTTTGTAAATCGAAGTGAGGTGCTCTTGTAATTGATGATATGGCAATGCCAAAAGGCTGGCCAGCATAAAGCTCCCACAAACAGCAATGGGATAATGTGCTTTAGTGGTGTTGATTGAGGGATAAATATCGACCAGGACTCTGGGAGAACATCCCTGCTCTGGAGTGTCAGCCTGAATTATACCCTCAAGTCTCCAGAGTCGGACTTGAACCCACAACCTTCTGGCTCGGAGACTAGAGTACTGCCCACTGCACCACTGCTGCCATCTAAATGGTGCAGTTGCTGCAGCCCTGACAGATCAGGTAATCCAGTAAGCACCTGCGATTAAACATATAGTTTTTACCTGCCTGCCTCGCTCAGGGCCACCTGGGGGGAGTTTATAGTTTTAATGAGAGTATTTCACTAGCACAGGCTGCTTGAGGTAGGAGGGTGGGAGAAGCATCTGTGGCAACTTTGGCTTTCTCGCAGTGAAAATGTGAGCTCATGGGAGCGAGTAGAGAGCTGGCTGACTACCTGTCTGACTGCACTTAAAGGGAAATAGCTGCATACGTGATAAATGTGTGAAACCACTGGCTAAATGAATGTCGGTGCTACACGGGGTCACCAACAAGTCAATGACCTCTGTCAAAATAAAACTGAGCTGATTTGCTGAGTATTGGGATCTCAGTCTGGTACTTCACGTACCTTCACTACCTCCCTCTGAGGCTTTGCTTCCCGCTCCGACCTCTGTTCTCCTCGCCTGAAGATGCTGACACCGACAGAAGTCAGTTTCATGGGCGCTGGCCTATTCTCTGGCACCTCACCCAAATCCTTATCCTGCAACCCTGAGCTCCTCCAATGCTGGTCTCCTGAGTGACCCCGATTTTAATCGCTCTACCATTGGCAACCGTGCCTTCAGCTGCCAAGGGTCTAAGCTCTGGAATTCCATTGCTAAACTTCTCTGCCTCTCTACCTCTCTCTCTCCTCCTTTAAAGATGCTCCTTAAAATATACCTTTTTATCTCTCAAAATCACCTGTCCTGATATCTCCTAATGTGGCTCAGTGCCAAATTCTGTCTGATCGTTTCTGTGGAAACATCTTGGGATGTTTTACTGCGTTAAAATGTGCTATCTAAATGCAAGATGTTGTTATTTGAGCCTAGACCATGAATATCAGTGAGCCCATTTCTGGACAGCGATAGTGAAAATAAACGCTGGTTGATCACCCTTCCCACATGCCCCGAGGGCGTGCACATCATTCTTGCAGCTCCACCGATGCCCTGGTTCATATCTAGGTCTTTGTGAAGACAAGAAAATAACTCAGACAGGCCAGGGAGCGTGTTATATTGCAGATTGTTGCACCTTTACCCTGTGTTGCTTGTATCTGCACTCCTATAATATACTCTCTCTGTATCTGCAATCCCGCAGCGCGCCGTCCCGCAGTGGCCCCCCCCCTGCATCTGCCGTCCCGCAGTGGCCCCCCCCTGCATCTGCCGTCCCGCAGCGCCCCCCCCCCTGCATCTGCCGTCCCGCAGTGCCCCCCCTCTGCATCTGCCGTCCCGTGTTATGTCCTAGGGTATTGTATACTTGCTGTTAAACTGCAGCGTACCATACATGCCTGTGTAGAACTGCAGAGTATTGTATGTGCTGTTTTGTTGCAGGGTGTTAAAAATGTCCGTTGTCTGCACTCCAGTGTTCTATTGCAGCTTTCTATACGTGTCCGCTGTATGTTGTACAGTGCTCCCAGTTCCTTGCTGCCAGGATGTAACACTTGCCAGTCACAGCTTTGACCATTGGCTCGCAATTTGGCACCTTTGGGGAAAAAAAGAATTAAATTCTAGTCCAGGCATGTGGATGTGAAGTCTCACTGATTGCACAGAGATGGGAAGTAATAGTGAAAAGCCTAAATATAGGTTTGCTGTACCTGAGGGACATTTTGTTCAAGCCTTGTATATAAGTTTATGCCTGTAATGGAGTTAATATCATGGTTTCGATCTCTTTACCCAAGGGATGTGTGGCCACAGTGTGACCCCTGATGCTGATACTGACTGAACAAATATTGCTTCAAGAATAGAGTGCGCTCCTCTGAATTTTTAAATTTAGTTTGTATATTCACGGGATGCGGCCGGCACCGAGCAGGCCAGCATTTATTGCTCGTCCCGGAATGCCTTTGGAAGGGTGCTGGTGGGCCATGTTCCTGAACCACTGCACTCCATGTGGTGCATTTAATGTAGTAAAACGTCCAAGGCACTTCTCAGGAACAATTATCCGACAAAACCTGACACTGAGCCACATTGAGATATTAGAGCAGATGACCGAAAACTTGGTCAAAGAGGGAGGTTTCAAGGAGCCTTAAAGGAAGAGAAAAAAACATTGCAGGACTGTGGGGCAAAAGCAGGGTAGTTGGACTAGCTGAGTTGCTCTTGCAGAGAGCTGGTACGAATATGACTGGCTGAATGGCCTCCTTCTGTGCTGTAACCATTGAGAGAGAAAATTGGAGAGGTTTAGGGAGGGAATTCCAGAGCTTAGGACCGAGACAGCTGAAGGCACGGCTGTCGTTGGTAGAGTGATGGAAATCGAGGTGAGCAGGAGGCCAGAATTGGAGAGGTGCAGAGATCTCGGAGGGTTGTACGATGAGCACTTTGCTGCGATGTCACAAAATGGCCAGCAACCATAGAACCCAGCACCTTCAGTCAACATCATGGGAAATCTTGGACCAAAGGGTATTTTTTTTTTTTGGGGGTGGGGATGGGGTGCAGTGCCATTAAAAACAAAAAAGTCATGTGCACCTGTAAGCTCAGGAGTTGTAGCCACTGCAAACGCTGGCGGGATCTTTTCTGTAAATGTGACCTATTTTGTTTGGATCACCAGACATTCGGATTCAGGGGTGAGGTTGAGAGTTTCCACAGCCTGTGTGCTGCACCACACGCTGAAGTATCACCTCCTCGATGTCCTCAGCACTTTCACCTGATTATAGTTGAATGGATTGATGCCACACTTGAAGCAGCAATCACATATTTGCAATGAAAGAAGAACGGACTTGCATTTCTGTTGCGCCTTATCAAGTTATCAAGGACACCCCAGAGTGTTTCACAAGCCAATTAATTACTTTTGAAGTGCTGTTACTTAAGTAAATACTGTAATTCATCTGCGCACAGCATGATCCCACAAACATCAAATGAATGGTTGACCCGATCATTTGTTTTTGGCAATGTTGATTGAGAGGGTACTACCTTTCTCCTGTTCGAATAGTGCCATAGGTTTTTTTTTTATCTTTCAGAGGATCTAAGTGTCGCTGGCTAGGCCAGCATTTATTGGTGGTGAGCTGCCTTCTTGAACCGCTGCAGTCCTTGTAGTGTACGTACATCCACAGTGCTGTTAGGAAGGGAGTTTCAGGATTTTGACCCAGCGACTGTGAAGGAACGCTGATATAGTTCCAAGTCAGGATGCTTGGAGGGGGACTTGCAGGTGGTGGTGTTCCCATGCATCTGATGCCCTTGTCCTTCTAGGTGGTAGAGGTCGCGGGTTTGGAAGGTGCTGTTGAAGGAGGCTTGGAATGTCAAGGGGAGGTGGTTAGATGCTCTCTTGTTGGAGATGGTCATTGCCTGGCACTTGTGTGGTGTGAATGTAAGAGAATGTTCTCTTACATCCACCTGAGCAAGCAGATGGACGGTGGTGAGTACAGCAGCCGTTGACAATGCAGCACTGCCGCAGTGCTGCGCTGAGGGTAATGCACTCAACTCCATATTGTGGCTTGATACTGCAAAAACTTTTTCCCTCTCTCATTCCCCTCTTCCCTCTCCCCTCATTCTGCTGTAGATGGTCTCCTTAAAACCAACCTCTTTGACAAAGCTTTTGGTCACCTGTCTGAACATCGCCTTGTGTGGATCGGTGTCAAATTTTGCCTGATAATGGTTCTGTGGAATGCCTTGACTCGTTCTACTACATTAATGGCGCTGAATAAATGCAAGTTGTTGTTGTTTGTAAGGCACTCCGAAGGCAGTTATTTGTATTTTTTTCTCTCCAAAAATATACTTTATTCATAAAAATCTGTTTAAAAAAAAAAAATGCATTACAAAACAGCACCAAGTTGACATTCCAAAAAGTGCAAAGGAAATCAGTTTTCTTCGATACAGGCGTGAGTTGCCTCACAATCCTTCCATTCCATTTTACCTGCCATGTACATTTTACATACGTTGTCTCGGCCTGGACAACGTATGTCAGCCAAGAGTGACATCTCAATTCATTCCATCTTCGCTGCCTCCGGAGAATCCTTGGCATCAGGTGGCAGGACCGTATCTCCAACGCAGAAGTCCTCGAGACAAGGTGGCCAGCATCCCCAGCATATACACCCTACTGAGCCAGCGGCGCTTGAGATGGCTTGGCCATGTGAACCGCATGGAAGATGGCAGGATCCCCAAGGACACATTGTGCAGTGAGCTCGTCACTGGTATCAGCCCCACCGGCCGTCCATGTCTCCGCTTTAAAGACGTCTGCAAACGCGACATGAAGTCCTGTGACATTGATCACAAGCTGTGGGAGTCAGTTGCCAGTGTTCGCGAGAGCTGGCGGACAGCCATAAAGGCGGGGCTAAAGAGTGGCGAGTCGAAGAGACTTAGCTGTTGGCAGGAAAAAAGACAGAAGCGCAAGGAGACAGCCAACTGTGTAACAGCCCCGGCAACCAATTTTATCTGCAACGCCTGTGGAAGAGTCTGTCACTCTAGAATTAGCCTTTATAGCCACTCCAGGTGTTGCTTCGCAAACCACTGACCACCTCTAGGCGCTTACCCATTGTCTCTCGAGACAAGGAGGCCAAAGAAAGAAGACATTTTACAGCAAAACCATATTTGGTGTCTACAGCCCGAGGGGTTTCCCATGGGTCCAGCTCCTCAGTTCACTATTGTGGGAGGAGCTTACACAGTGGTCTTTCCCCATTGAGCCTTTGCTGCGGCTGTCCCAAGCTTTAGTGCGTCCCTCAGCACGTAGTCCTGGACCTTGGAATGTGCCAGTCTGCAACACTCGGTCGAGGACAAGTCTTTGTACTGGAAGACCAGCAAGTTTCGGGCAGACCAAAGGGCATCTTTCACCGAATTGATGGTCCTCCAGCAGCAGTTGATGTTTGTCTCGGTGTGCGTCCCTGGGAACAGCCCGTAGAGCACAGACTCCTGTGTTACAGAGCTGCTTGGGATGAACCTCAACAAAAACCACTGCATCTCTTTGCACACCTGCTTTGCAAAGACACATTCCAGAAGGCAGTTATTTGTCACCCAACTGGTTCCTTGGATCCCCCAATGTCTTTTAATTTACAATTCTCATACTGGTGGTTAAGTCCATTCAGGGCTTTCCCCTCCTCTTTTCCCTGTGACCTCCGTCAGTATAAAACCCTACTGAACTTCAGCGTTCCTCCAACTCTGGCCTCTTGCACATTTCCGTGCCCACCCCCCACCCTCGCCTCCGAACCCTCGCTTTGCTGCAGGATTGGTGGCTGTGCCTTCAGCCGCCTAGTCTCCACACTCTGGGATCATCTACCTAAACCTTTCTGCACCAATTGTAAAACACAGAATTGCAGTGGTTCTTAATTTCATGTTTAGTTCATTGATCGACCAAAGCCTCCTTGTAAAACAAAGGTGTCTAGAAATCGTTACAGTGAGGTACATAACCATATGAGGTCGGATCACCACAATCAGCAAGCATGGCTTTAGCCTCGCAGGGGTGGGAGGAAGAATTAAGCACGGTTTTAATGCTGATCGTTAATTACTCAGCCTGCTGCAATTGTAGCTGTCAGTCGTCAAGTAACTTTCCAATGTTTGTAATCTCGCTCCCACTCTTTGGAATTCCTTCCTTAACCCCTTCTGCTCCTTTAAGACCCTTCTTTAAACCCGCCTGTGATTGATATTTTGGCCACCCCATCTAATACCTCCTTCTTTGACTTGGCGCCCTTATCTGATGAAGAACCTTGTATGTTAAATTCACGACATAAAGCAAGTTGTAGGTGGAAAGAAGGAATTGCAGTTATAAAATAAACATAGTCGGTGATTGACGAGCAAACGTTGTAACCTGTTATCTGTGTCATTGCTTTGTAAATATTGCATACAAGGTTGTGAATCTTTACCTTCCCTATAATCTAAATGTCGTCTCACTGAATAGAAATTTCAAAGTGAGTGACACATTTTCTCTGCAATCAGTGATGGCATCACATTATCCCAGGTGAAATGTGACATGGGGTTAGTTATGTCTCTAGTAGGTGTCTGAGAGGGCGCTAGGAGGAAAGAGTTTTTTTTTGATCCATTCAGAGAATGTGGGTTTTGCTGGCAAGGCCAGTAGTTATTGCCCATCCCTAATTGCCCTTGAGAATGTAGTGGTGAGCCGCTGCCTTGAACCGCTGCAGTCCATGTGATGTAGGTACACCCCACAGTGCTGTTAGGGAGGGAGTTGCAGGATTTTGACCCAGCAACAGTGAAGGAATGATAATATAGTTCCAAGTCAGGATGGTGTGTGGATGGTGAGGGGAACTTGCAGGGGTGGTGTTCCTTCTAGGTGGTAGAGGTCATGGGTTTGGAAGGTGCTGTTGAAGGAGCCTTGATGAGTTGTTGCAGTGCATCTTGTAGATGTTGCACACTGCTGCTACTGATGGTGGAGGAGTGAGTGTTTAAAGTGGTGAATGGGGTGCCGATCAAACGGGCTGCTATGTCTTGGATGGTGTTGAGCTCTCTGCGTATTATTGGAGCTGCACCCATGAGGTACACGAGGAATCCATAGATTTGAAGTCCTGGGAAGGAGTCGGTGGGAATTGCAGATGGTTTGAATACAGTGAGAATGTGGAGAGGAGGAACTGATCATTTTCAGCTGGGCCTCTCTCAGACGCTGATCACCAACTAACACTGCAAATAGAAAAACCCAGAACAAAACAACCATGTTTTTTTTTTGTTCTTTTCCATGTCTTGCTTAGTCGCCCTGCAAATGCCTGAAGGATTCCTGATGTTTGCCTGCGCGATTGCTGATATCATAGAAAGGTAAGACAACAACTCATTAAATTAACAGCTTTGAGCACCAAATCCACAGGGCCAGTTTGGACTTGTAAGTAATTAAGGAAGATGTGAGTAGTCGCAGTGCTCGTGGAGAATGTAGGACAACGGTTGCTTTGGTTATTGTGTTGTTAAGGATGATGTGTTTGGTTGGATGGTTATTTTTTTTCCATCAAATTCGCAGAGTAGTCATGGGTCAAGATGTTACAATTCACAGCTTTGTCAATGACTCAATTTGGTTCCTAATTAGCTGAAGGAATTAAAGAGAAGATAATGGGCTACATGTTCAGTGTCATAAACTGCGAAAGGGAAGTTTTGAGTGGTTTATGTTTGTCATATCTGAACTCTGGAGACAGAGCTGCTACCTCCGGTTCACTTGCAGGGCATTTAACTAACGTATAGCAGACAGTGAACACCATTTCATGTTGCTTTTTTTGTTGCTGTGCTGTCGTCTGCCTTGATATGGGAATTTTCCAATGTTGTTTGAAGGCATCCAAAGTATCATTTGACTTAACAATTACCTAAAAAAAAAAGTGGCTGTAACTTGTGAGAGAAGCAGCCCACTTGTAGCATTATCAACAACACCACTGCATCACATTCCATTTTCACAGGAAAAAAAATCATGGAAATGTGATCCCGCAAAAAAAAGTATTAGTAAGACCAGATTTTACTACTTCACTGCAAACCAGTGGTGGTATCGGATCCCATGACTGTCTCCCCTATATAAAGCAGATTTTATTTTTAATAACACGGTCACTAGTTAAGGGAAGATGTTTTGTTTGCAGTGACAGAAGGGTTGTTAACCAGAGGACACAGATTTAAGGTAGCTGGCAAAGGAAACAGAGGCAACTTCAGGAAAAACAGTGTTACATGACAAGTTGCTGTGATCTGGAATGCACTGCCTGCAAGGATGGTGGGAGGAGATTCAATAGGTGCTTTCAAAAGGGAATTGGATAAATACTTGGAGGGTGAAACATGTGTAGGGCTATGGGCAAGGACTAATTGGATAGCTCTACCAAAGAGTTGGATGCACGATAGGCAGAATGGCTGCATTTTGTGCTTTATCATTCTATGACTAGCATAAGACCCATGGTGTAGGACAGCCAACAAGGTGGAAAACAGCGGGAGAGGTAACCAGATAAATCGAGAAGTAGTTGTTGGGGGAGCGACAAATTTGGCTTTTCGAAGCCTGTAGATTTTAGGTGGGACAACTGGGGATGTAAAACATTTCATCATTTTGGAACAGGGGATGGTAAATGACTGATTTCAACAATGAATGCAAAGAGGAGGAAGAATGCTTCATCACAGCTGTGGATGCAGTGGTGGAAACGGTGTCGTCTATTATCGGGGCTTCGGAAGAAAATGGCCAATTAAAGGAGCGCAGTCTGACATCATAGGGCTGTGACATTGGGCATGAACGCATTGTAGAACCTAGCATAGCTACAGGAGGAGGCTATTCAGCCCCTCGAGCCTGTTCCACCATTCAGTTAGATCATGACTCCATTTACCTGTCTTGGTTCTGTGACCCTTAAGAAAACATGTCTACCAGTCTGAGTTGAGAAATGTTTAGTTCGGAGGATTGGTTCCATAGACTAGGCTTGTATTCATCTGAGTGTGGAAGATGAAAGAGTGATCTAATTGAGCAGTTTAAAGTGATTAATGTATTTGATAAAGAGAAACTATTTCCTCTGGTGGGGCAGTCCAGAACAAGGGGACAGACACAACCTTAATATTAGAGCAAGGCCATTCAGGGGTGATGTCAGGATGCACTTCTTCACACAAACGGGAAAGGAAATCTGATTCACTCTCCCCAAAAAGTTGTGGATGCTGGTGATGAATTAAGAGTGTCAAACATGAGATTGATAGATTTTTATTAGGCCAGGGCTTCGAGGGTTAGGGAACCAAGGGAAGTAAATGGAGTTAAGAAACACATCAGCCATGGTCAATTTGAATTGCGGGACAGGCTCGAGGAGCTGAATGGCCTCCTCTTGTCCTCCTGACAAATCAAAATTGGGTGATGTCAAAATTGGACTTTTGAAGCCTCTAGATTCTAAGAAAGAGGAAAGAGTGAGGTATGTGAGGAGTTCTATAGATTTGAGATTCTGGGAAAGAGTCTAACTGTTACATAGTGTAGCAAGTGTTGGTGGGAATAAAGTGAGAACAATAGTAACTTGGTAGTACACCACTTGAGTATTGCTGAAAAAAGAGACATGCTGTCGAAGCTTTTCCTCTTGCACTCATCAGGACAGATGCAAGAATGCCAAATTTCAAAGGAAGCAACAATTTATACCACATGAGTAAAGGGTGCTGATTGGTGGCAACTCGACTCTGGTCGAGGCGTTGCCATGGAGAATACACTAGGGAACTATTGGCCCTCATGCTTTGTTTAATTCCAAAAAGACGTTCTGCCTCCCACACAAATGAGTAATGTGGTATATGAACTCCAGTGCCGGTGCAATGCAAGATAGGTAGGCCGTACATCCCAACAACTGATGGATCGTATCAAACAGCACGCCACTTCGCCTGTATGCAATAGGCAGAGTACTGACCATATTCAACCAGCCCATACTTACAACACTCAACACAATGCATAATGCATGATTCCACGATTGGACAGCGCTTACTGAGCAATCCGAGTGTGCTAAGAATTACACTGTCAATTTAAGATTAAATCGGGCTCGCAATGTGCCTCACTTACGCTTGCCAGAAGCTACATATCTTCATGCAGGGAACTGTCCTCCACAGGCAAAAGGACCACGTCTAGGTGCTGTGCCTTTTTTGAATTAAACAAAGTGTGGGGGATAGTAGTTCCTTGTCAGTTCCTTTGTGCACACCTGGAGTCACTCCACCTCCACATGCTGTTTACAAGGTGGCTGTGGTGGGGAAGATGCTGTCGCTCACCTCCTTCTGGAATGTGCCTTCGCAAAGCAGATCTGGAAATAGATGCGGTGGTTTTTGTTCAGGTTCATCCCAAGCAGCTCTGTAACACAGGAGTCTGTGCTCTACGGGCTGTTCCCAGGGACGCACACTGAGATAAACATCAACTGCTGCTGGAGGACTATGAATTCGGTGAAAGACGCTCTTTGGTCTGCCCGAAACATGCTGGTTTTCCAGCGCAAAGAGTTGTCCACGACCGAGTGTTGCAAACTGGCACATGCCAAGGTCCAGGACTACGTGCTGAGGGACGCACTAAAGCTTGGGGCAGCCACTGCAAAGGCTCAATGGGGAAAGACCACAGTGTAAGGATCTATGTCCTGTTAAATCGCCTAACTGAGAAAGCACCAGCACGAACAGTGTCACCCTGGGTGTCTCCGTCTGCAACAAAGGCTGACTCTCCTAATCCACTTAACTCTTTTCAAAAAGGGAATTGGATACATGCTTCCAAAGGGAAAAAAATTTCCAGGACTGTTGGGAAAGAGCAGGGAAGTGAGAATAATTGGATGGCTCTTAAATAAAAGCGGCACAGGCTTGATGGGCCGAATGGCGGCCTCCTGCACTATATTGTTCTATTAATTTATACTGTGACAATTTAGATCATTAGTCCAGGTCTCTAGATTACTAATGCAGTAACATAACCATAATGCTACTCTATCCCCTCCTATCAAGCCAGGTTGATTGAGATGTGTATTTTTGGTCTCAAATCTTTTTCAAATAAAAATTGATTTCACAGACATGGAGGCAAAAGGAAACCTGTCGTTGATGGGCGATACATGTTTCATCAAAGGACAATGCTGCTGCTATCTGCTTGTGCCCTATCTCAGAAAGCAGGATTCCACGAAGCTGTTTGATCCTTTTTACTCTGTTTTTTGTGATCTCGAGAAAGACCAGTGACAGGTCAGAAGAAATCAGCCGAAGGATCAAAGGGCTTCTGCAAGAAGGTTTATGATGGAATGCATTGAGACTTCCTCCAGCATACAAAAGACTTGGGAATTTCCCAAGTTGGAGTCACTGCCTCCTACACCACAAATTGATGAGAAAAAGCAAGAAACTTTTTTCCAAACACTTTTAAAGCCTGTCAAAAGGAAACCTCCTGAATTTTTCCTAACCTACGTAGTTTTAATGTGGTGGTATTTTTAATCCGGTTGGTGCAAATTTGTAGATATTTACGTGAGTTCTGCAGTATCACTCGCTGCTGAAATTGGAATCCATATCTTTGACTCATGCTCCCTAATATCTAGCTGCACGGTAGTGTAACTCACAGAATGTATCTTTTTTTATTCTTTCATGGGATGTGGGCATCACTGGCAAGGCCAGCATTTGTTGCCTATGCCTAATTGCCCGTGACAACTGACTGGCTTGCTAAGGCATTTCCGAGGGCAGTTAAGAGTCAACCACATTGCTGTGGGTCTGGAGTCACGTGTAGGCATGTAGATTTCCTTCCCTAAAGGACATTAGTTAACCAGATGGGTTTTTATGACAGTCAATAGTTTCATGGCACTATTACTGAGACTAGCTTTCAATTCCAGATTTTTATTAATGAATTGAATTTAAATTCCACCAGCTTCCGTGGTGGGATTTGATCCCGTGGCATTAGCCCAGGACTCTGGATTACTAGTTCAGTGACATTACCACTACAGCACCATCTCCCCCCACATTGCACCTCCTTTGACGTAAAAGCAAAAAGAAAGACTTGCATTTATATAGCGCCTTTCGTGACCTCAGGATGTCTCATAGCACTTTACAGCCCATTAACTACTTTCTGAAGTGTAGGCACTGTTGTAATAACATGGCAGCCAATTTGTGCACAGCAAGCTCCCACAAATTGCTATGTGATCATGACGATATAAAATGTTTTAGTGACATTGGTTGAAGGATAAATATTGGCCAGGGCACTACTACCCTGCTGTTCTTCGAAATAGTGCCGTTGCACCTTTCACATCCACCTGAGAGGGCAGACAGCGTGTTGGTTTAATGTCTCAGCCGAATGACGGCATCTCCAACAGCGTAGCACACTCTCAGTACAGTGTTAGCAGTGTCTTTCTAGACTTAGTGTTCAAGTCTCTGGAGTGGGACTTGAACCCACTGCCTTCCAACTTGGAGGTGAGTGTTACTCGCTGAGTGACGGTTAACATAATAATTGGATATCTTCATCTCTTGCATACTCCCCCATGTGTACTCATCCAGTCTTTCGACAGGCGGAACTGGTGAAAACTCTGGCAAAATGAGATTGACAATGAATCGACAAGCTTTTCGTTTCAAGAAAGCGTGCGATTGAATATAGGAAGTGAGTTCAGACTTATTAAAAACATCTGCCACAATGAAAAACAACTAAAATATCCACGCTACACTTATCCTAAATAACGGACGGAATGTTCACTTTTTGTTTTAAGAAATCCAGAGAGTGGTGAGAATATGGAACTTGCAACCACAAGCAATGGTTGAGGCGAAAAGCATAGATGCATTTAAAGAGAAGCTAGATTAAAAGATGAGGGAGAAAGGATTAGAAGGTTATCCTGGGGTAACACCATGGGAGATCATCTAGTATATGTACAATAAAATGGTAGGATGTTTCCTTTTTACAGCTGGATGATAATTACAAGCTTCATTCATTTATCCAATTTGCAGGGGTGAGGGGCGAGAGAGATAAAGAGACCCATTTGGTAGCAATGTAAAATAATTGCTCTTGGGTGTTGTGTGACATTTGATATTTGTGCAATGGAGGAATTCAAAGGAAAAGAGAAAGAAAGGCTTGTATTTATAAAGCACCTTTCACGTCCTCAGGACATCCCAAAGTGCTTCGCAGCCAGTGAAGTACTTTTGAGGTGTAGTCACTGTTGTAATGTAGGAAACGTGGCAGCTAATTTGTGCATAGCAAGCTCCCACACACAGCCATGTGATAACGACCAGATAATCTATTTTTGTGATGTTGATTGAGGGATGAATATTGGCCAGGACACTGGGGAGAACTCCCCATCTCCTCTTCAAAATAATGCCATGAGATCTGTTATATTTACCTGAGAGGGCAGATGGGGCCTCAGTTTAATGTCTCATCTGAAAGACAGCACCTCCAACAGTGTAGAATCCATGCACATGTTGCTTTGTAGGTTTGTTGTATGTAGTACAAAGACATTAATGGAATATAAGCCATCATTTGACAATATCTGCTCCTGCCAGGGTTTTAAGTGCTGATACCTGATACCGTAGGCAGATGATTCTCCCAATTATTCCTGTGAGGATTGCAATGTCATTTCCATCTTGTAATTTGACAGGTTACAAGAAGTTAAGCGATTTTTACTGGTTTGTATAGTAAGCTATTTGTTTCCCCTCCCTCCCCAAAGAACAGATCTTTTGACTCAAGATATGATTCAGCTTTGCTCGGTTTGTAGCATTGTTGTCTGTCAGTCAGAAGGTTGCCAGTTCAAGACCCACTCTTGAACTTTAGTTAAGCAATGCTGGTCATTCCTGTATGGCCAATAATAAAAAACAAAAACAACGTGCTATATCCCTATTAGGAGGCTCACTTAACATTATCTGGTCTTCCTTATCACCAAATCTAGCGGCTCGCTCTTGAACAGGGAATCCATCTGCTCAAAATGACCTACATATTTATTGTTCTTATTCCTCATGGACTGAAAATTAGCAGCTAACCTCTGACCCTCTCCCTGTCCCTAGGGATTGGCCAGTCGGCTTGCCTGTTAAATGTGTTGTTGTGCACTGGAATGTGATCCTGCTAATCTCAATGAATGGCACGGTCGGTGGCGTAATAATAGAACAGTACAATGGGGAAAGACCACAGTGTAAGGTCCCCCCACCAAGCTGAACTGAGGGGCTGGATCCATGGGAAACCCCTCGAAATTTTTTGTGCTGTAAATGTAAAAATGTATATGGCATGACAATGAAATGGAAGGGTTGTGAGGCAACTCATGATTGTATAGAAGGTAACTGATCACCTTTGCACTGTCTGTATTCTTTGACTTGATGCTGTTTTAAACTGTTTGGGAATGTAATTTTTACAGATTTTTATGAATAAAGTATATTTTGGAAATAAAAATAGAACAGTACAGCACAGAAGGAAGCCATTTGGCCCATGGAGTCTGCAGTGCCTCTTTAGAACTAAATAAATGTAAGTTCCATTGTATTAGAAAAACGTTACTGCACAGGAACAGGTCATTTGGCCCAACAGATCCATGCCATCATTTATGCTCCACATAAGCCTTCTCCCACCCTCCTCCTTCTAACTTCATGCACATATCCTTCTAATCCTTTCTCCCTCGTTTGTTTATCCAGCTTCCCCTTAAATGCATCTATACTATTCACCTTAACCGCTCCCTGTGGTCGTGAGTTCCACATTCTAACCACTCTCTGGGAAAAGAATTTTCTTCTGAATTCCCTATTGGATTTATTAGTGAATATCCTATATTTATGGCCCCAAGTTCTGGTCTTACCTGCAAGTGGAAAAATCTTTTCTATGTCAGCCCTATTAAACCCTTTCATAATCTTAACCTCTATTAGATCACCTCTTAGCCGCCTTTTTTCTAGCGAAGAGTCCCAGCCTGTCCAATCTTTTCTGATGGTTATAACCTCTCAGTTGATGCGCATAAATCATCTTGCACCTTCTCCAGTTCCTCCATGTCTTTTTTATAACATTGAATTGTTTGCAGTACTCCCAAGTGTGGTCTAACCAAGGTTCTACACGAGGTTAACATAACTTCTCTACTTTTCATCCAAGTTTAACATCACAGTTAGGGTGTGTTGCTTGGCCTAGGACTATTCTGGAGATGGAGTTTTCCTTGGTGGACAGGAGCATGTTGGGTTTGTGGTCATCTTTTGTAGCTGCAGTTCACACTCGTTCCACTATTTTGTAGTGTCAGCTGTGGTGGAGTTGGTAGCAGTCTCACCTCACCTCTGAGTCGAAGGTTCTGGGTTCAAGTCCCGCTCCAGGACTTGAGCACAATAATCAAGACTGACTCTCCTGTGCAGAATTGAGGGAGTGCTGCGCTGCCAGAGGTGCTTTCTTTTGGATGAGACGTTAAACTGAACTCTCTCTTCCCTCTCAGGTGGACGTAAAAGATTCCATGGCACTATTTCGAATAGTTTTCCCCAGTGTCCTGGCCAATATTTATCCCTCAATCAACAACACAAAAGCAGGTTACATGCTCATTATCTCATTGCTGTTTGTGGGATCTTGCTGTGTGCAAATTGGCTGCCGCAATTCATACATTACAACAGCGACTACACTTCAAAAGTACTTCATTGGCTGTAAAGTGCTTTGAGGCATCCAGTGGTTGTGAAAGACGCTATATAAATGCAAGTCTTTTTCATCTTAGTTTGCTACAGTTGGGTATAGTTTGAGGTTCAGAGGGGAGGTTAACTAACTCATGGTGCCCTTTCTAATGGGCCAGTTGGCACAAAGTTGCAAATGAGTTCTGGCTGCCTGAGGCCCTCAATTGGACAATGGTAATGTGACATCATGGGCAGGAGGCAGAGATTCAAGTGGAACCAGGGAAATTTGTTTGCACTCATTATGCAGTTGTCAAATAATTTTATTATAAAAGCAAAATACTCGAGATGCTGGAAATCTGAAATAAAAACAAGAAATGCTGGCAATACTCAGCAGGTCTGGCAGCATCTGTGGGGAGAAAAGCAGAGTTAACGTTTCAGGTCAGTG
The DNA here is from genome assembly GCF_036365525.1 of Heterodontus francisci. Classification (NCBI taxonomy): domain Eukaryota; kingdom Metazoa; phylum Chordata; class Chondrichthyes; order Heterodontiformes; family Heterodontidae; genus Heterodontus; species Heterodontus francisci. The sequence goes on from NC_090400.1 coordinate 53,869,175, forward strand.
ACCCTTTATCAGAACTGGCTAAAGTCAGAAATGTAAAATATTTTAAGCAAGTAAAGTTGGGGGTGGGGCAAGAGATAACAAAAGAGAAGGTGTTGATAGGACAAGGTCACAGAGAATAACTGACCAGAAGGTCATGGAGCAAAGGCAAACGGTATGTTAATAGTGTGCTGAAAGCTTTCTCTTATTCGTCAGCGGACGTGGTCTCTTCAGACTACTCGCAAAGATCAGATGTCCACCAAAGCTACTAAGTATCATCATCTCATTCCATGGCAATATGAAAGGCACAATTCAGCATAGCAGCGCCTCATCAGACCCCTTTCCTATCCTGAGTGGCGTGAAACAGGGCTGTGTTCTCGCACCTACACTGTTTGGGATCTTCGTCTACTGCTGCTCTCACGTGTTCAAGTCTTCAGAAGAAGGAATTTTCCTCCACACAAGATCAGATGGCAGGTTGTTCAACTTTGCCCATCTTAGAGCGAAGTCCAAAGTATGGAAGGTCCTCATCAGGGAACTCCCCTTTGCTGACGATGTTGCATTAATATCCCACACAGAAGAGTGTCTGCAAAGAGTCATCGGGATTGCGGCTGCCTGCAACAAATTTGGCATAACCAGCAGCCTCAAGAAAACGAACATCATGGGACAGGATGTCAGAAATGCTCCATCCATCAATATCAGCAACCACGCTCTGGAAGTGGTTCAAGAGTTCGCCTACTTAGGCTTAACTATCACCAGCAACCTGTCTTTCGATGCAGAAATCAACAAGTGCATGGGAAAGGCTTCCACTGCTATGTCCAGACTGGCCAAGAGAGTGTGGGAAAATGGCACATTGACACGGAACACAAAAATCCGAGTGTTTCAAGCCTGTGTCCTCAGTACCTTGCTCTACGGCAGCGAGGCCTGGACAACGTATGTCAGCCAAGAGTGACGTCTCAATTCATTCCATCTTCGCTGCCTCCGGAGAATCCTTGGCATCAGGTGGCAGGACCGTATCTCCAACACAGAAGTCCTCAAGGCGGCCAACATCCCCAGCATATACACCCTACTGAGCCAGCGGTGCTTGAAATGGCTTGGCCATGTGAGCCACATGGAAGATGGCAGGATTCCCAAGGACATATTGTACAGCGAGCTCGTCACTGGTATCAGACCCACCAGCCATCCATGTCTCCGCTTTAAAGACATCTGCAAACGTGACATGAAGTCCTGTGACATTGATGACAAGTCGTGGGAGTCAGTTGCCCGTGATCACCAGAGCTGGCGGACAGCCATAAAGGCGGGGCTAAAGTGTGGCGAGTCGAAGAGACTTAGCAGTTGGCAGGAAAAAAGACAGAAGCGCAAGGGGAGAGCCAACTGTGTAACAGCCCCGACAACCAATTTTATCTGCAGCTCCTGTGGAAGAGTTTGTCACTCTAGAATTGGCCTTTATAGCCACTCCTCCACAAACCACTGACCACCTCTAGGCGCTTACCCATTGTCTCTCGAAACAAGGAGGCCAAAGAAGAAGGAAAGCTTTGTCTTGTGCGTGGTATGAATGGGTTCTCTAAACTGATTCCTAGGATGAGAGGGCTGTCGTATGAGGAGAGATTGAGTAGAATGGGTCTATATTCTCTTGCGTTTAGAAGAATTAGAGTTAATGTCATTGAAATGTCTAAAATTCTGAGAGGGTTTGACAGGGTAAATGCTGAAAGGCTGTTTCCCCTGGCTGGAGAGTCTAGAATTACGGATCCTAGTCTCAGGACAAGGGGTCGGCCATTTAGTACTGAGATGAGGAGAAATGTCTTCACTCAGAAGGTTGTGAATCTTTGGATTTCTCTTCTCCGGAGAGCTGTGGATGAGTACATTCAAGACAGGGAATGATACATTCTTGGGATGTAAGTGAATCAAAGGGACATAGGGATAGGGCAGGAAAATGGAGATGAGATCGAAGTTCAGCCTTGATATTGAATGGCAGAGCAGGCTCGAGGGACGTATGTCCTGCTTCTGCTCCTATGTTTTCATGTTCAAATTACTCAGTGCTTGAAGAAGGCTTCAGTCCAGTGTTTGTCTTGTACCAGTTTGCCCCCTAGTTTGGTCACCATCCTTTAACCTAAAATAGTGGACCGGATTAACTTTTTCCATTCCGTCTTCAATGTTTTTGTAGATCCCCCCTCTCCTTTGCAGCCTTTCGAGGCATTAGGCCCTGAATTTAATCCAGCCTTTCCTCCTAACTCGATTCTTTGGCAGTAAAGCGGTCGATCTCATGCCCCTTTTTTGCACTGCCTCCAAGGCCAAGGATGGCACCTAGGAACAGGAGGAGGCCATTTGGCCCCTCAAGTCTGTTCCACCATTCAGGTTAGAGCATGACCTTAACTCTATCTACCCATACCCTTGCCTAACAAAAAACCTCATCAATCTCGGTTCTGAAATGTTCAATTGATTGCCAGCCTTGACGAGCACTCCCATCCTTCATGGTGGTGGAAGCAAGGCACAAACATTTAGTTGTAAAGAGAAAATTAAAGGTAGCAACAAACAAGTTGCATCCACTAATTTACTGATTCTCCAGGGGCCTGAGGGTACATCGGTGCAGAAAACATAATTAGCACAATATTCATATACACAGCTGTTAATTAGAAATGTACCCGAAACAGACTTTGTTGCTTTTCAAGGATGATCCTCATTGTGAGAAACTCCTAATTCGTTTTGGGCATCGTACCCTTTTGGGATGTAGCTCTAAGAGACAGTGCTGTTGTTGAGGGGATATAATTAGTGCAGGTGTGGCCATGGAGTATGAGAATGAAAACTTGATGCCAGCATGTGATTTTCCCCCCCCCCCCACCCCTTTCCTGACACTGGAGTGGTTATTGTTTGAAATGCGCTGACTGATGGGATGATGGATACAGCTCCAATAGTCGCTTTCAGGCGGAATTGGATAAATACTTGGAAGGAGAAAAAACTGCAGGGATATGGAGAAAGAGTGGAACTAACTGGACTGCTCATTGAAAGGGCCAGCAGAGATTCGATGGGCAAAATGGCCACCTCCTGTGCTGTCCTATTCTATGATCTTCAGAAGTTTCATTTTTTTTTAAATTTTAAAACTCTCTGGGAAGAATATTTGTGTGGGTTTTTTTTTTAATGCAAAAAAAGAGATCTTTCTGTTTGGGGAAAACCAGTAAGTGAATGTTTTCAGTGAAGATTTGCCATGTTTCTCCCATTTTGACAAGTGACATTAGTGCTGGAAATTAGGCTCCTCAGTTAATTGCATTCAAAATCTCAAAGTGTTTGTATGTCCATTATTTCAACTTGTTTAAAACAAACTGGTTGATGCCTTTCAATAAAATAGCAGATGAAGGGATTTTACGAGAGTAAGTTAATGCTGCTGTGCAGCCATACTTAAAGAGCCTAAGTGCAAGATCTAGGTATCGAAATGGAGGGGCGGGGGGGCGGGGGGCATTCTGTTGCTCGGCATTTAAACTGCCCTGGACCCCTGTTGGTTATTGCTTTCCTCGGTTGTTGAAAATGCTGAGGAGATTGTGGCCTCTGTTTGAGAGAGGGCAGTTTACCAGGAACAGAGTTGGTCGCAATTTATTTTTAATTGAATGCATTTCAGGTGAATGCCCAAGACTGAGACTGTTGTTTGACCTCTTCATGGAGTGTTCATTTAATTGTCATAATGCATAAAGAGTCTTGAGGTTGTAGCTTGCCACTAGCTCTTTTTAATCATTCCTGTGAAGTGTATCTATCTGTAGTCCAGATTAATGGCCCAGAAATGTAACTGGTTGAGTTCCAAACAGCGTGTGTTGAGGTTTGAGTGGGGAGGGGAGGGGAGGGGGATTCCATCATTAAGTAGCAATAGGCTTTGTCACTTCTTAGCTTGTTGGCTGCTAAGTGTAGCATCCATGATGAAAGCCAGATATTCCTAACTGGTGGTTTCAACAGAGAAGAGAGAAAGACCAATGGGTGTCTCAAAGTCTTTACAGCCAATGAAGTACTTTTGAAGTGTAGTCACTGTTGTAATGTAGGAAACACAGCAGCCAATTTGCACACAGCAAGCTCCCACAAACAGCAATGTGATAATGACCAGATAATCTGTTTTTTGGCCAGGACACTGGGGATAACTCGCCTGCTCTTATTCAAAATAGTGCCATGGGATCTTTTACATCCAACCTAGCAGGCAGATGGGGCCTCGGTTTAATGTCTGATGCAAAAGACGGCACCTCTGACAGTGCAGCACTCCCTCAGTATTGGAGTATTAGCAGAGACTTTTGTGCTCAAGCCCTGGAGTGGGATTTGAACCCAGAACCCTATGACTCCGGCGAGAGTGCTACCAACTGAGCCACAGCAGACACTCATGGAAGAAATACTGATCTACCTTTTGCTCCACTGAAATTGGCGCCTCTGCTGGAACTTTTCCAAGAGGCAGTAATAGTAGCCATGGAAACGCCTCTGGAGTGGGCAGACTTTGCTTTTCTGCCTTGAGAAAGGAGGCCGAAGGCTAGTGGATAGGGGGAGGGGGGGGGGGGAGGAATAACATAAAAAGTGCCTTTTAGTTTTTCTAGGGAAACGCCCAGACTTCTGGGTTCTTGACTGTTTACCTGTTGCTTTATTGTGTCCATTGCTTTAATCTGAGCTGTTCTGACGGTGACAGGATAACTATCCTGTGCTTTGTTTTTGCATTGCGGAATTTCAGAACACTGAAGCACAGCATAACTTTGCAGTATTGATGTGTGAAAGAAAGAAAGACTTGCATTAGTATAGTGCCTTTCACAACCTCAGGATGTCCCAAAGCATTTTGGCAGCCAATGAGGTGTTTTTTTTAAAAAGTGCAGTCACTGTTGTAGGAAACGCAGTAACCAATTAGTGCATAACAGCAATATGCTAATAACCAGATAATCTGTTTTAGTGATGTTGGTTCAGGGGTAAATATTGGCCAGGTCACCTGGGAGAACTCCCCTGGTCTTTGACATATTAGTGCTATGGGATCGTTCACCTTCCACCTGAGAGGGCAGATGGAGCCTCAGTTTAACATCTCATTCGGAAAACAGCACCGCGGGCAGTGCAGAATTCCCTCGGTAATGCACTGGGAATGTCAGCCTAGATTTTTTTTTTGCTCGAGTCTCTGGTTTAAAGCTGAATAATTTGCGCTGACGTTTCCGTTGAGCAGATTTCTGACTTTAGCTGCCTGTGGTCTTTCCCCAGCTGAACGCAGGCTGAGCTGGGGCAATCATAATGTCAGGTTGCTCCTCGGGGGTATTCCACAATCTCCTGCACTTTCATTAGAACATAACATTAGAAGTAGGAGTAGGCCATACAGCCCCTTGAGCCTGCTCCACCATTCAGGAAGTCCATAGCTGATCTTTTCCCTCAAATCCGCGTTCCCACCCTATCCCCATATCCCCCGATTTTCTTTTGATCCAAAAATCTATCCATCTCGGTCTTGAATACAATGAACTCCGGGGTTGGAGAATTCTATAGATTCACAACCCTCTGAGTGAAGTCATTTCTCCATATCCTGAGACTATGACCCCTAGTACTACTCTCTGCAGCCAGGGAAAACAGACTCTCCGCATCTGTCTTGTTAAACCCTCTTTTTTTTAAAAAAAGTTTACGTTTCAATGCGACCGCCTCTCATTCTTATAAAATCCAGTGAATATAGGCCCATTTTACTCAATTGTTCTGTTTAATGAGGGTCATCACTTCTGTCTGCTTAGAATCGTAAAATCACAGAATGGTTACAGCACAGAAAGGGGCCATTTGGCCCATCATGTCCATGCTTAGGAGATACTGGGTCTCTCCAGTCTGTCTGACCCTGCTTGCCTCACCTTGAGATTTCATGAAGCAGCAAATTCTTGCAGCAACTCCAACTCATTCCATTTTCTCTCCTCTCTCTCACATGCGCGCGCCCACTCTCTCTCTCGCCTTTCTCTAAAGCCTTTCTGCTTTGTTTGATAAGTTGGAGCCATAGCAGACAGGCCAAAGCTTTATCACACAGGACAACCATCCAGGTTTCCAAAAGGAGAGGCGATGAATTAAATCCAAGTGGTTAAGTGATACCAGGCTTGGGCGTTAAATCTGAACTGGTTTGGGAAAACAAAAACCCATTCACTTGCCTTGCTTTTGTTCACAAGTTGTGCTCACAGTTGCTCCCCTGGGGCATAATGGCAGGAAACCAGGATACTCTGTTGCCATGGCGAATGCAATAAAACTCTCCCACTTCTCTAAGCAGAACTTACTGAAAGTCAAGTGCTTTGCCCAGTAATCCTTCTCCTGTCTAGACTGAAAGGAAAGCTCAAGCGGTTTATTGTCCTGCGAACACTCAGATGAGATTATTTTCATTGTGATCTTTCTCGCCCGCCCATTATTTTTTTTATATAATAGATATATATCCACACCAGTGTCATTTATAACAATTAAGCCTGACTTCTTGTTACTGAGTGCTGGCTGAAAGGCAATTTCACCTCCCCAACTCTTAGCCGGCGGGTGTTGAGTGTGTCGACAGGGCATTGCATTCAATTGATGTGTGATGACTGAAGGATTCAATTTGTGATGTAATCACTACGAGATTGCTGGAATTCAATCTTCACTGAATTACAGGGAGTTAACGTGCACATTGTCGAGAGGGTCCAGATGACATTCTAAACTGCGCAAGTGAAGCTCGAGTGGTTTACAACAGCCTTCGCTCTCCGAGATTAGATTATTGGCTTCAAATCCCTCTAGGGTTAGCTGTATTTTTTTTTCTCCCCATAATTCAAGCTTGGAAGTCTGTTTTCATGCCGTTAGTATCTGCCACTACTGGCAGTGACTGTCTTCGAGCTTTGTGCCATTGATGCACAATGACGTTTACACTGACGGATAAGCCATTAAAAATGCTTTATCAAGATACCGGTTTATTTCCTGTGTGGCTCAGTTCTTCTGGGGCCTGGTAATTTGGGGTAATTAAGTGTCCTGTAGAGTATAAAAGCAGGATCTTGGGAATGAAGTGCTGGGACTGTGGAGTAAAAGGTAACCAACTTGGAGGTCGTGGTGCCCTTGAAAGCATCTAACAAACCACAGTCAAGATTGCTTTAGAAAGGGTGGTGAACCTTTGGAATTCTCTACCCCAGAAGATTGTGGAAGCTCAATCATTGAGCATGTTCGAGACCAAAATTGATAGGTCTCTGGATGCTAATGACATCAAGGGATATGGGGATAGCGTGGGAAAGTGGCGTTGAGGTAGATCTATTTGAATGGCGAAGCAGGCTTGACGGGCTGATTGGCCTACTCCTGCTTCTGTTTCTTACGTTCCTATATTTAAGGCTGGGATAGACAGGTTTTTGCTGTCTCGGGGAAACAAGGGGTATGTGAGTGGGCAGGAAAGTGGAGTTGAAGCCCAAGTTCAGCCATGATCATATTGAATGGTGGAGCAGGCTCGATGGGCCATATGATCTATTCCTGCTCCTATTTCTTGCGTTCTTAGAACAAACCTCCTTGATTTGTTCGAGAAAGTGACAACCCAAGTGGACTGTGGTCCATGTCCTCGTCCATCCCAATCTCTCTCCTCCACCACCCCTCTGCGATCTCTACGCTCCTCAAATTCTGCCCTCTTGCAAATCCCCTATTTTCATCGCTCCTCCATTGGTGCCATGCTTTCAGCTGCCCTTAGCTCTAGAATTCTCTCCCTAAACTTCTCAACCTCTCTGCCTTTGTCCCTTCCTTTTAAGGCACTCCTTAAAACCCGCTCTCGTATCTCCTTTTGTAGCTCGGTGTCAAATTTAGTTTGGCAACGTTCCTGTTAAATGCCCTGGGATGTTTCAGTGCATGAAAAGTGCTATATAAATACAAGTTGTTGTTGTTATGTGGAGTGCTACAGCTAAACCCAGTCCAGTGTTCATACACGAGCCTTCCAGTGGGAACCATTTTAAGTTTAATCATCCTGTAAATGTTGTAATTTGTCTCTTTATTATGATATTAGAAACCTTATTTCCAGCAATAAATCCTCAACTTAGGGGAGTAAGCGGGTGACAGGATTTTAAAAGGAATATGCATTTGAAGCAATTTCGTTGGTTACCCAGCTATTTTCTTTGCTGATGCTTTTGCTGGTTGCTCATTGTTAATTGTTTTCATACTTTGTTTAAAAATAGTAGTTTATATATCCAATTTTCCTGCTTCCAATCGGTATTCTTCATCTGCTTCCTATCTGCTTAGGTGTGAACTTTTTTTTCTGTTTTATAAATATGAAATTTTAGACAAACGTATGGTTGGATGTATTCCTTGAGGTTTTGTCACATGACCTCCCGCCCCATCTGCCCCACCCCCACACAGCTGCCATTGGTGTACTTGGCACTTCCATCTTCTTGCCGTACTTAACTGTCAAATGGCCTACTTTCTCTCATCTCCAATACTTTTATAACTAATAAGTGGAAGGATTCAACTCAAGTGAAAATAAACTTGTTAAACCTCCTGTGAATGTTTTTTCCCCGCTGGCTACCTTGCAGCAGTGTCCTGGACATCAATCTTCCATTCCTGGAGACTCCAGGCCAATCCTAGAGGTTTACAAACCTAGAGCGAGGTGTGTTTACACAGTTGTGACAGTCAAAGTATGTGCTTGTTGTAAGGGCCCTTTTTATCTTGAAAGAATATTCTCCCAGATCCCCAGTGGTGTTCCTCAGGGTGAGCTTGGGGTCATATTGGTGCGAGAGCATAACACTGAGATGTGGAAATGGGTGAGGTGGTAAGGGGGTGGAAACATATCCAGAGCAACACTTTGGAAAGACATTTATGAGACCTCTCCTCAAATGATGGTGTTTTTAGATCAGTTCCTGTAAGATAAATGAGTATACTTTCCTTATTTGCTGCAGGTCTGCAAATCAAACACAGCACGCGGAGAAGGGATCAGTTGCCTTTACTGTCTATGTGGTCAAGACATGGTAGCGAGAGTCAATAAATAAATTGAAGGAAAAAATTAATCTAATTTGCATTTTCCTTTTAACAGACATCTCTTCAATGGTCTTTACTATCATCAAAAGTATTCCATTGAAATAAATATGTACATATATGTATCTTTTTTAGAGATCAGGTCTTTTATTCAGAACCTCCCTCCAAACTTGAATAATGGTACAGTCCTTTCAGAATTGCCACTGTGTCTATGTAGCAATGTTGAATTTGTGTCTAGCACAGGTACAATGGGCCGAATGGCCACCTTCTGTGCTGTATCATTGAAAATGCAAAAAGGAAAGCTGCTGCTGCAATCATTTGGGATACATACATTGCATAAAGTAAACTCCTGCTTTGTCCCCACTTGCCCATTTTCTCTTCAGGTGTATCTCTTTCTGTCTCTCTTACTTGCCATGACATTTGTGGGGAATCAGTCAGTGTATTGTGTACAGCATTTCTACTCTCAAAGTTATCTCAGTTAAAGTTAGTGTTCATGCCTTACCTTGTTTCTGATTATGCAAAAAAAAATTACATTGAATGACCTCTGTTGCTTCTAATATTGGATTTCCTAGAGGTTTTCATCGATAGTAATTTTTCTTTGATATGGAGGAGTGCAGGAGTCAGTGAGACTTACAAAGGCATAATGGAAGTGGTAAGCTTACAAGCAGCAAGTGCTGGCACACACCATGAATGGTCAGCCCTGCTATCAATCTTGAGTGGTTTCAGGCACAGATTTTCTTGTAAATCTTTTAATTTCTCACTACTTTATTATGGTTGCAAATCTTATTTCCAATAGTAAGCTCTCAGCTTAGCAGAGGACTGAGCTTGGCAGCTGAGAAGAACTTTGAAAATTTTTTGCACAATTTGATTTGTTTGCCTTGTTTCTGTTGTCAGTTTAGAAATGCGTAATGTAATGCACATGTCATCTGGAAACCAGGCTGGGGTGTCGTGGGGGCCAGTAGTTATAGTGCTCCTTTCAAATGTGACCTAAACCCACAGTGGTAAAATCATTCTTTCTGATACAATTACTTCTAATAATCAACTTTGAATTTCTTTGTTACTTATTCCTCTGGTCAGAACACTTATTTAACCCGGATAGCAAAATAGATATGGATAAGGAAGCGTAGCTTATTATTTTGGGTCTCTTCTATCTTTCTTAGTTTGGCTTCAGTATTTTAGCTTGCTCTCATAGCTAAGGTCTTAGCTCATTGCACCCTCTTGAGAGTATTGCCGCTAGCTCCAGCTCTCTTGCTGTGATTTGGTGATGTGTCCAGGATAACAAACAGAAAACCTTGTTTTAAAGTTTTCTTCGGTCACTGCAGGTATTCTGTGCATCCACAGGATAGTTCTCACTTCTCTGTAAAGTGTCAAAACATCACTGTTGACCTAGTTCCCAATATTAACGTAAAATTTAATGAACAAAAGATGGACATGAGTAGTTAAATGATAACGAACATTTATATTTACAGTAGGCATAGCACACTCCTCGCAAGCAGCAAGACCTGGCACAGAATGAATAGCCATGCTTGTTTCCATTTGTTAACATTTGAGCAGTGCTTCAGCATAGATATTCTTTTCTCGTGGCTTTATTATGTTGCAAACCTTTTTTCCAATCGTACGTCCTCAGTTTAGCAGAGAACCCAAGATGGCGGCTGAAAGGACGTCAAAAAATATCTTGAGCAATTTGATTTGTTTGCCCAAGTGAAAGCAAAATACCGCAGATGCTGGAAATCTGAAATAAAAACAAAATGCTGGAAATACTCAGCAGGTCTGGCAGCATCTGTGGAGAGAGGAGCAGAGTTAACGTTTCAGTTCTGATGAAAGGTCACAGACCCGAAACGTTAACTCTGCTCCTCTCCCCACAGATGCTGCCAGACCTGCTGAGTATTTCCAGCACTTTCTGATTTGTTTGCCTTCCGTTTTTTTGGCTGTGTTTTATTTTCAGTTGGTAATGATGTGTGTGTCACTTACGGATCAAGTCACTTCTTAAAAAGAAAGAAATATTCTTAATCTCGCTGCTGAATTATAACTTGACAATTGATCTTTATATGGCCACAGCTTTGCCGCTCGCTATCTCTATGCTACTTTGACAACTCTGAGCTAAATATGGACACCTTGCTCATCCTGATTTCCATTGCACTGCCATTGATGCCATGCCTTCAGCTGCCTAGGCCCTAAACTCTGGAATTCCCTCTCTGCCCCTCTACCTCTCTTTCCTGTTTTAAGACTCTCCTTAAAACCTACCTTTTTAATCAAGGTTTAGCTCACTTGCTCTAATATTTCCTTACGTGATTTGGTGTCGAATATTGTTGGATAGCGCTCTTGTGAAATGCTTTGGGATGTTGTTGTTTGTGTACGCAATCTTGTCTTGCCCATTAACTGCAGGAGCTCGCTGGCTTGACCTATGTCTTTTAAAGTTGCAAATGACTGAAGTGATTTGAGATGTCCACGATCAAAATGTTTACTTTAGCCGTTAACGGATTTGAATAACTGTCAGCTGAATTCAACAGCCGCCCTCACAACTGAGAAAATCTCTCAAATATGTCATTTGAACGTGGCTTGATTCCTTCCTGCAGCACTTGCCCTTGGGCAATCTACACGATGCCTGCGTGTCTTTCCTTTTAAGCCGTTCCTTAAAACCTACTTCTTTGACCAATCTTTTGGTCACCTTCCCTCAGATCTTCCTCTTTGGCTTGGTGTCAGATTTTGTCTGAGAACTCCCCTGCCTTTGGGACATTTTTGCTCCTTTAAAGACGCCATGGAGCTGCACGTTGTTCTATCAAGTTGGGTTGCGATTGTTGGCACAGTTGCGGCTTAAACTATTGTGACTGAATTGAATAAAATGCTTCCAAGATTGAAAACAGATCTTAAAAATTCTACATTTTTTTTCTAGCCACAGGCTGTTCAACCTTTCCCCCTCCAGCCTTTTCCTAAACAATTCCCTGTTTTTTTTTTGCTGCCACTGTCTCTACTCAAAAGTTCATTTAGTGTCTTTTTGTGTCAGTGACTTCCTGAGATCAGCACTGAACTTTGAACCTGTGTCCCCTTGTCCTCCTGTGGTTCTGGCTAATTAATGCCACGATCCAGTGCCTTGTGTCCATGACATCATTGTTATTTAAATAGTGAAACTGATGTAATTAGTGGGAGAAGGGGACTTCACGCAGCAACTGAGAACCCGTGATTACATCATTTAACCGATGATAATTAGCAGAAAATGATGCCATGGCAACCAAAGTGGCTTAAATTAGTGAGTGCTGTACACTTTCACAGAGCAATAAAGACGGATTAAAAAGGTATGCACAGTAATTAACAGTAGACAAGGGGACATAATATGATTAAATGACTGCCACGCTGGCTAATTTATTTCTTTTCCCTTCCTCTACCCCTTCCCTCCTCCCCACGAACAGGAAGGTGGTGAGAAATGTGCGAACACACCCCTTACTTCAGTGTTGCTTTGACTGGATGTCGCACACTCCCACTCCATATGGAGACACTGTTGAAATAATCAGTTTCCTCCCTCCATCCCTTCCTCTGTCTCATGTGCCAATTAAATCACAATCACTGGTTCACACGTACAGGTGAAGTCACACTTCCCCATGTTAACTAGGAGAATTGTAGCATGCCAGCAGATGTTAGCGGTGAAGTCAGGCTCGTAAAACCACTCATGAGTAAAACGAGCATTACAATTATCATAATCATACAGCGCCGAAGGAGGCCATTCAGCCCACTGTGCCTGTTCCGGCTCTCTGAAAGAGCTGTCCAATTAGTTCCACTCCCCCAATCTGTCCCCCTGTCCCCATAGCCCTGCAATTTTTTTTTGTCATCTATATTTCCCAATGCTAGGAGTTTAAAACAAATCTATCCACACACCCCCTCCCCAAACCCCACACCCCCAGTAATTTCCAACACCCAGAAATGGTATCTGTGTAATGGTGAAAAGTAAGTCTAGGGTCAGAGGGTCTCCTCTCCTCTTCTCCCCCATCCCCATCCCCCATAATTGTGTTAACAAAGGCCTGTTATTAGCAAGTTGACTTAAACCGATAGTGATTTGGAGTTATGAATTGCAAAGTGTAGTGATGCAACATTAAGCCTTAAGTGCAATTTTGATTTGTATTTTTGTGCTGAAGGGACTTGGTGACATTCTGATAATGTCAAGGACAGCTACTGTTCCTGCCCTCGAGCTGAAACGCGTGCCTCTCCATTCTCACTGCTGCTCTGGTTGTACAGTCTGCCAGGTTCTTTGCTTTCAGCCTGTACGCCCAGTCCAGCTATCGCTTGAAGTGTTTCATGTTTGTTCTTCTGCAGGTGGAGCCACGGTTTGCTCAGACAGGATTTCCCAAAGTGCAAAGTAATTGTTTTTCCACAAAGTGGAAGAGACAGATTTTTGCAGTGCAATTACTGCTGACAGCAAAATAACATTAAGAATAAATATATTTTGTACACACTCTTCAGGTGCTTTGACAGCACCTCCCAAACCTGCGACTTCCACCACCTAGAAGAGGAGCAGTGGGCACATGGGAACACCATCATCTCTGAGCTCCCCTCCATGTCACACGCCATCTCAACTTGGACATAGATCAGCTGTTCCTCCATTGTTACTGCTGATCTCCCTACCTAACAGCGGGGGTGGGGGGGTGGTAAATAATGTTCCCTCTAAATTTTCTTTGTTCTTGGTGGGTGCAGGGCTACAAAATGCACTTAACACTGCTTTTTTTGTCCATGGGTATCTTGCATTTCAAAAATCATGATTTACCCTTTGTTGGAAATTTGATGAATGGCCCAAGTTCTGAGCGGCCTGTTTGTTTCAATGCACGGTACATTCCAGATTGCTGCACAGCCGTGCATGCACACCGCTTTCTCAAGGGACAACTAAGAAGTGGCAGTAGATGCCAGCCTTGCCATAACATTCACATCCCAAGGATGAATTTTTTGAAAAAGTGTTTTGTACTGTTCCTTCGCTGCCTTTAGGCCTCCAACACGCCTGCACTTCAGCCAACTGGTGGAAGATGTGTGGGGAGGGTGGCCTGTCATGATTCTTCTGCCATTTTTCTGACCCCCCCTCCCCATCATCATTTCTCTGCTTCAACAGCACGACTGAGGTCGGAAACTTGCTGCAGAGGAGTAGCAAGTGCCTAACTTTGCTTTTGACTTTTTTGTTCCACATGTTCAACTTGAAATCCCCAACTGTTCTCGCTGGATTGGAACAAAAAACAGTACCTATTACTGTGGAGCAGTGGGTACAGGAGCTGAACGCTCTCAGCCACTTAGTCTGAATTGCCGGACATGTTCCGTTGGCAACTTTCATGTAGGACCGATGTTTCAGCAATTGCTGTCTGTAGAGACGTGGCTTGGAAGAACATGATTAATGACCTTTTTGGTTTCCTGTTCTCAAGCCACTGAGGATTTGCCTCTGTGTGGCCCAGACATTCCCTTCAGAAGCTGAACTACCAGCCTTGAAATGTTATCAGGACTGATAACCCTGTCAACGGGTGATTTTGCTAAGTGTAGAATGGAGAAAGGTCAGCTGGCCGTAGGACCTGAATCCTCCCAATGGTCTTGTGTACAATTTATGCTGTAATTCAAACAGAAAGTGCTGGAAGTGTGTAGAAGGTCAGTCAACATTTGAGAGGAATGGTCAGTAAAATGTTGTTTAAAAAGTTGTTTTTTATTGTTGACTGACCTGTGTATTTCCAGAATCGTCCTTGTGTATTTTTGTACTTCCAGCCATGGCTGCTTTCTCCCCACCCCCGATGCCCTTGTATGTACTGTCCATTGATGAATTCTGCAATTTAGTTCAGTTCCTGAGGGACGTGATTATGACAGATTACCAAATCACAAAATGGTCATGCTGCAAAATTTCTCAGTGACCTTTGCCTCCAAAAGATATTTGATTGAAAATTGCAGGGTATCAGTGAAACATTTCAATCTTTCTATCAAACCTCCGGCTCCAGTGACCCGGGTTCGATTCTGGGTACTGCCTGTGCGGAGTTTGCAAGTTCTCCCTGTGACTGCGTGGGTTTCCGCCGGGTGCTCCGGTTTCCTCCCACAGCCAAAGACTTGCAGGTTGATAGGTAAATTGACCATTGTAAATTGCCCCTGGTGTAGGTAGGTGGTAGGAGAATTGAGGGAAGGTGGGAATGTGGTAGGGAATATGGGATTAATGTAGGATTAGTATAAATGGGTGGTTGATGGTCGGCACAGACTCGGTGGGCCGAAGGGCCTGTTTCAGTGCTGTATCTCTCTATGACTCTATGACTGGGCTGGGTCTCCTTTCTCTTGAAAAGAGAAGGCAGGGGGGTGGCCCAATAGAGGTCTTTAAAGTTATGAAATGTTTTGATAGAGTAGACACAGAGTATTTGCACTAATGGGGAACAGCAAAATTAAAGGCCGTCAATATAACATAGTCACCAAGAAATTAAATAGGGAATTCAGAAGAAAGTTCTTTACCCAGAGTTAGAATGTGGCAATTCCTACCATCTGGATTAACTGCAGCCAAGAGTATAGATGGCTTTAAGGGGAAGCTAGATAAGCACATGAAAGGGGAAGAGAACAGTGATGGATACACTGATAGAGTTAGATGAGGGAGGATGGGAGGAAGGTGAGGTCGAGCTTAAACACTGGCATGGACTGGTGGGGCCGAATGGCCTGTTTCTGTGCTATAAATTCTACGATTTAATGGACTCGTCACTTTTTTTTCCTGTTAACACTTTTGCGACCTGTGTTATTTGGACTAACTTTAACAACTCACTGTTGCAGCTTGCGTCTGTAAATGGACATCTGCGAATAAACTTGTTTGTGACAATCTGTTATGAACTTTTTTTTGATTAATTCCCACGATGTGGGCAGCACTGCCAGTGCCGTGATTTCCTGCCCACCCCCAATTGCTCTCGAGAAGTTGGTGGTGAGCCGTCTTCTTGAACTCCTGCAGTCCGTGTGGTGAAGGTACTCCCTCACTGCTAGCAGGTAGAGAATCCCTGGATTTAGACCCAGCGACAGTGAAGGAAGGGCCGATACATGCCCAAGTCGAAATGGTGTGTGACTTGGAGTGGTGTTGCTGTTCACCTGCTGCCCTTGCCCTTCTAGGTGATGGAGATCGCAGGCTTTGGGAGTTACTGTCACAGCAGCCTTGGTGAATTGTTGCAGTGCATCCCGTAGTGTATAGAGTCATAGAGTTATACAGCACAGAAATAGTCGAACATGTTTGATATTAGTTGTCTTCTGAAGTGAGATAAGTATGTGATAGACTTGTACCTGCAAATATAAGACAATCCTATTGTACTCCTAAGGCACACTGTCTTAGATTACTGTGGGAATGAGGTTTCACTGCAGCTCACAGCAGTCACAGGCTAGCCTGTGGGAGCTGGCTCCTGCACTGGGCATGAAGTATACAATATCTGGAGGAGCCTGAATCATAAAAGGTGTCAAGCAGAGAAGCAAAGGATGGAGACGAAAAAAATCACAGCAAATCACCTTTAGCTTTGCCCTCCAACTAGTAGCAGTTAGGGAGCCATGTGGAATATAGGAACAGGAATAGGCCATTCAGCCCCTCAAGTCTGTTCTGTCATGGGCAGAAGCAGGACAACTTGTGTGGTGTAGAAAGCCAAAAGTTGGTGGGTTGAAGGAAGAAAGAGTTGCCATATGCTACCCGTTCAATATTGGCTGTGAAGAATTAGTGAAAAGTTACAAAGGCAGGTGTGAAAGTGATGACTGTTACATGAACAATACAGAACTGGGAGGAAGAAAGTACTCAACAGAATCCCGGTGGTCTATGAAATATAACTGGCCAGGATTTAGAGTCATAGAGAGATACAGCACTGAAACAGGCCGTTCGGACCACTGAGTCTGTGCTGACCATCAACCACCCATTTATACTAATCCTACATTAATCCCATATTCCCTACCACATCCCCACCATTCTCCTACCACCTACCTGCACTAGGGGCAATTTATAATGGCCAATTTACCTATCAACCTGCAAGTCTTTGGCAGTGGGAGGAAACCGGAGCTGCCGGCGGAAACCCACGCGGTCACAGGGAGAACTTGCAAACTCCGCACAGGCAAACCCCTGCGTGGGTTTCCTCCGGGTGCTCCGGTTTCCTCCCACATGCCAAAGACTTGCAGGTTGATAGGTTAATTGGCCATTATAAATTGCCCCTAGTATAGGTAGGTGGTAGGGAAATATATAGGGACAGGTGGGGATGTGGTAGGAATATGGGATTAGTGTAGGATTAGTATAAATGGGTGGTTGATGGTCGGCACAGACTCGGTGGGCCGAAAGGCCTGTTTCAGTGCTGTATCTCTAAACTAAACTAAGGCAGTACCCAGAACCGAACCCGGGTTGCTGAAGCTGTGAGGCTGCAGTGCTTGCCACTGTGCCACCCCATCTTTCCTGATATATATGTTCTTTGCAAATCTTTCTAAAAATGATGGGCAAATGCTTCTTGCGCGTGGAGTAGGCTGTGGAGTCTATACCCACTCGTCTTTCTGGGAATTATATCAGTGCTCCCACCCGCGAAGCTGCACACTTGTTTCCATGTTTGTTTGTGACTCAGTCAAAACCATAACCAAACGGTGCGTCGGAAGTGTCTGATTCTTAAATTGTAGAGTTTACATTGAGAAGTCCATGTATGAGTGTCACTCTCATGCAAAAAGAAATTCTGAACTAGAAAATGAACTGACGAATTGAACTCAAAATGGACACGTTTTGCTGCAAAATAAGATGGAGTAAGAGGTCAGGTGACTTCTCCTTTACTGCGAATACATGTGGTAACTGCAGGAATCCTAAACCAATTGTCATGCCTGGTCAAGTGTTGAAGAAAGCATCAGAAATGTAAATGGTCCATTCAATGTTAATGGCAACCTCTCTTCAACAAGTTGGGCTAACAATGACTTTGCAGACATGGGGACTCCAGACTTAAACTCAGGATAATGGGTGTGAAAAAATGCCACTTTGTCAAGATGACATAAAGATGAGCAACATCCAAATCCATTGTCTAACAATGGCCACACCATC
The DNA here is from genome assembly GCF_036365525.1 of Heterodontus francisci. NCBI lineage: Eukaryota > Metazoa > Chordata > Chondrichthyes > Heterodontiformes > Heterodontidae > Heterodontus > Heterodontus francisci. The sequence goes on from NC_090400.1 coordinate 53,887,074, forward strand.
AAACACCATTTATGAAAACACAATGGGAGAGAAACTTTGGTCACCTGACAAAAAACAAGTCTCTGATGAGTTTTAATAAGAGACATATTTTCTGTGCCAGAAAGACAGAAGGAAGAGAGATGCATCCCACCAAGAAGAACGACCCTGCCAGAATAGCATCATTAAACTACCTAGAGGCAGAGACGAAAGGTGACCTTGCAACTCCCTACCTGAGAAATTGTAACAGGATTTTTGCCACTGATCTGTGACTGAGATTTAACCAAAGGAGTCTGCAACAAAGCATTCATCCACATGAAACTTGCCAAAGTTTGACGTCCATAAACCAGGAAAAAGGAAAGACAGGCCTGCACCATTTTAAAATCATCCTCTCGGCGAAACAAACAAGGTTTCAGCATTCCTTTTTTTAGCAACCATCAGACCTAAATGTATGTATGTGTATGTGTGTGTGTATATATATATATATATATATATATTCGGATGTTCAACAAACAATCATTTAGCTTTACACCTATGGGTAAACCTGTCATCTGTCTGTTTATTGACCATTAAAACGCTCAGGGAATAAAACCCATTTCTAATTTTAAAAAAAAATGCTGTCTTTGGTCACTTGAGAAGTGAAAAAGGGAAACCATCCCTATAATTTCCCACCTGTCCGTAACATTGAGACTGACGTAACTTACTCAGCAGCAGACGTACACACACGCATTCTTCCTGTGATCGCTAACCTATGTTGTCTCCCGGTCTGGCAAAATCTCAATTTTTAAAATCCTCCTCCTACTTTTCAAACCCCTCCATGGCTTCACCTCTCCCAGTTGCTGTAATCTCCTCCAACCCTCCAGTGCTCCAAGATTGGGCGGCGCAGTGGTTAGCACCGCAGCCTCACAGCTCCAGCGACCCGGGTTCAATTCTGGGTACTGCTTGTGTGGAGTTTGCAAGTTCTCCCTGTGTCTGTGTGGGTTTCCTCCGGGTGCTCCGGTTTCCTCCCACATGCCAAAGATTTGCAGGTTGATAGGTAAATTGGCCATTAGCAATTTCCCCTAGTATAGGTAGGTGGTAGGGAAATATAGGGACAGGTGGGGATGTGGTAGGAATATGGGATTAGTGTAGGATTAGTATAAATGGGTGGTTGATGGTCGGCACAGACTCGGTGGGCCGAAGGGCCTGTTTCAGTGCTATATCTCTAAACTAAACTAAACTAAATTTCTGCACTCCTCTAATTCTACCTCTTTGCCCATCCCCAACTTTTAGCGTTCCGCCATTGGTGGGCGTATCTTCAGCTGCCTTGACCCTAAACTGTGAAATCCCCTCCCTAACCCTCTCCGCCTCTCTCTCTTCCTTTAAGATTCTCCTCAAAACCTACCTCATCTGTCCTAATATCTCCTTATGTAGCGTGGTGTGAAATTTTGTTTCGGGATATTAAAGGCGCGATATAAATGCAAGCTGTTGTGTCACATGTCTATCCTGGTTAAATTATTTCATTGATCCATGTTACTTATTACCAACACTTTGGTGTGCTTGGTTAGTTTATTAGTCTGCTTATTTTGATTTTTATTTGCCTGGTGCTACCCTTAAAACAGCGCACAAACGCAAAGGATGAGAAGCCATTTTGAATGTGTTTTGTCTTAAAAGAACCTCTTTCTAAGCCACTAGTAGAGCAGAAAAGGTGAGAATAGGCCATTTTTGTCACAGTACCATTGCTATTGACAGCTGAGCTTTGGGACCCTGATGTGCAGGAGATTCGCAGGCATCTGACTTTAAATACTGCTGCTCTACCAAGCACTGACTGACTAGCACAATGAATTTTTCTAGCACGACCCTCTTAACATCATTGTAAGGGATGGATAGGAAATCGGATGCAGCCACAGTGACGGCCTTTAAACCCATGCAAGAAGCATCTCCACTAGAAGGAATGCAATTTCACGGTGCAGTGTCCAACAAAGCTGATACCTTTTAAAGGAAAAAGTAGCGCTGTGTGGTTGAAGCCCATTCCTTAGAGCAGATGCAAAGGAGATTTACTGTAATGGTACCAGGGAAGAGGAACTTCTGTTATGTGGAGAAGCTACGGTTGTTCTTAGAGCAGAGAAGGTTAAGAGGAGATTTGATAGAGGTGTTCAAAATCATGAAGGGTTTTGATAGAGTAATTTAAGGAGGAACTGTTTCCACTGGCAGAAGGGTTACTAATTAGATTTAAGGTAATTGGCAAAATAACTAACTTGAGATGAAGATAATTTTTTAAAAACTCTGAGTTGTTTGGTTTGCACTGTCTGAAAGCCCGGTCAAAGCAGATTCAATAATGACTTTAAAAAGGGAATTAGATAAATTCTTGAAGGAGATTTATTTGCAGGGCAATGGGGGAAGGGCAGGGGAATGGGCCTGATTGGAATTGGATAGCATTTTCAAAGAGCAGACCAAATGGCCTCCATCTGTGCTTTATCATTCCATGTTTCCTTTCAGAAGCAAAGGTCTGAAAACTGCTACATGTCTGTCTGTGTCGTTTAACTTACCTCCCATCTTTTCCAAGCACTCTATTCATAATCAATCATGCTGCTTACGAAGACAAATGACCCCTCCTCGGAATAATGTAGCTTGCAGCTGTGATCTGAGCACAGTAAAAACGCCCCTAATAGAAGAATATTGATTATTTGATGTGATGCTGGTGCCCGCGGGGTCCTCTCTTGCCTGATGTGCCTCTGTATGCAATGTGTACCCAGCCTCTGGCAGTGTGTCACGCAACAGGGTGCATGTAGTGTTGTTAGTTGATTCTTTGATGAGAACAGACATGTAAGGGCCAAGAAAAGCAGGTGAGCAGAAGGTAAGGGAACGTTAATTTTGAAAGCTGGAAGATGTATCTGCCGCAGTGCAGACTCACCCGAATTATAACGGGGCTCAGAAGGTGTTAAATTATGGGGACAGGTTGCTTAAACTTGGCTTGTGTTCCCTTGAGTTTAGAAGGTGAAGGGGTGATTGAGTAAAAATGATCAAAGTACTTGATAAGGTAGATAAAGAGAAACAGTTTCTCTGATGGAAAATCCGGAAGGGGCACAATCTTAAAATTAGAGCGAGGCCATTTAGGAGCTTTTAAAAAAATTCTTTCATGGGATGTGGGCGTCACCGCCAGCATTTGTTGCCCATCTCCAGTTGCCCTTGACAACTGAGTGGCTAAATCAGGAAGAACTTTTTTTCTCACAAATGGTTGTGGAAATGTGGAACTCTTTTCTTCTGTCTGCTTCGCCCACCCTCCCCGATCAAAAAGCAGTGGATGATGGGGATCAGTTGAAATCTTCAAGACAGAGAGCGAGAGTTTTGTTAGTTAAAGGTATCCAGGGGTTTGGAGCAATGGCAGATTAATGGGGTTGAGGTGTAGATTGACCATGATCTGACTGAATGGTGGAATAGACTTGAGGGGCTGAATGGCCTCCTCTGCTTCCTAATGTTCCTATGCCTGGCAGGCCTTTTCGTTTGACTGCAACCATGGAGATGAAAAGAAACTACACAGACTCATGTAGTCAGTCAGATCTTCAAGCAGGAAGCAGTGTGGCGTAGCTTTGGCTGGGATCAGATGTTTAACATGCAGGAATGTAGTTGGGAGTTATTTTGCTTAAATCAAGTAAGACAGCCTACTCATCTGAGGAAGCGTAGCATGTTCATTATTTTGTATTACTCGAAGACAAGTTGATTGAATTAAATGAACCCAATCCTTGCGCGTGCTGTGTACATTCACTTGTGTTGTGTGAAATAAAGCAGCTTAATGATTCGTATCTGGCCTCGTTTTTGCCAAGTGTTTGTGCATTCTGCATTTGAAAAGGTTGAAGAATCGCACGCGGGGGCACGTGACAGACGCAGCGTCCAGTTTGTGTGACGAGTTGGGGTATGGTTGCTGGAGGGAGGGCTACTTTGTTGCATCCCCTGGGTTGCATTCATGTGCAAGTAGTGTCGGACCTTGTGCATCTACTGTGACACAAAAGAGTCGTGGGATCTGCTTCCGAGAGTGACCATCTCTTCTGAACCCGTGAAGATATCAAAGACAACATCGTAACAGGACCGTGTGGGTCCTGTCGGCCCCGTGATTTACCTGAGAGACTGAATGGAGACTTGGCAATTTCTGTACAGAAGGGAAGGGAGGCTTGACCGACAGATCTCTTAGGCCACTCTAATGTACCAGAGCCCCCTTCTCCTCCCTTCAGCAACTGGATGGAGAGGGTGTAAAAGAGATGTACTAGAATCGTACCAGGGATGAGAGACTTCATTACCTGGAGGGACTGGAGAAGCTGGGGTTGTTCTCAGAGCACAAAAGGTTAAGAGAAGATTTAAGTCTTATTTTAATGAGGTGTTCAAAATCAGGAATGGTTTTGATCGAGTAAATAAGAAAACTATTTTCACTGGCAGAATAATCAGTAAACCAGAGGAGACAGACTTAAGGAGATAGGGGAAAAAAATGGAAATTTTCTTTTGTACAGAAAGTTGTTGTGATCTAGCATACTCTGCCTGAAAGGATGGTAGAAACAGACTTAATATAACTTTCCAAAGCAAATTGGATAAATATTTGAAGAGAAAATACTTGCAGGGTTATGGGGAAAGAGCAGGGGAGTCGGGGAAAGGACTGGCACAAGCAAGATGGATCAAATGGGCTCCTTCTGTATTATGTCACTCCTTGAGGGAGGGTGAAGGGACACCTGGCAATTTCTACACAGGAAGGAAGGAAGATTTGGAAGGTGAAAATCTTTGACAACTCTCCAGTACCCGAGCCGACCCTGCTCAGAGGGGCATTGCTGTACATCATGGGCAATCAGCCTCAATCCTCCCCGCCACGCCACCCATTGGCATGACCAAGAGCGTCTATTGACACCACTGTGTTGGCCACTGGGGCTGTATTACCTCCATAGACAGGTGAATTACACAATCATTTCTATTCTAGCCAGGAATTTTTGGGTCATTGTAACCAGTCCTCACTATAAGCATTGTAGGGACTTGGCAGTGGAGTGTTTGCAACCTCTGTTCAAATCCAGCCCACACTCATGCAGGTCCTCTGCAGCTGCTCGCCTGCAAGGCTCCTGTGTGAAATGAATTTGGACAGGCCTTTTTTTTTATATATAAGTTTACAAACTTTCCCAGGACATGCTTGCTGCAAAATGCATGCTGAAACCATGATTCGAAGCACGTCAGGCAGGAATGTGTAATGTTTATGCAGTTGTACAGTTCCATATACTATAGTTCGGGATGCTTCATGAGAGGACTGGGATCGTTCCTCATAAGGTAGCTAGGGCTCAACTCAAGGACAGGGGTAGGATTAAGGTTGAAGCAACCCGAATCTCAGAAGTGTACCCCCATGTAACTTTTATTCCACACCAGCCAACTTGGAGCCTCTTTGAACACCATTGTTTGAACCCTTGCAGCCAGCAGGCAGACCGCTCTTGGCTGAACTTAAATCTTCACTTCTTGAAAGTGTGTTGCCCGGATCCCCTGTGGCTGCTGCTGAATTTTCAAATGGTGTGAAACCTGCCTCAGTGCAGATATGCTTTTCTTTTTGTATAATTGCCAAAGATGTGGGCGGTTGAGTTTTACTGTGTCATTTATAATTAAAATTGAATAATCAGACCTGGGATCTAAAACTCTTAAGTTGCACCAGTCCCTTTCACCCATCACCCTTGTGTTTGCTGACTGGCTCCCTATTCAGTGTTGCTTCAGTTTTAAAAGTCTCATCCTTGTATTCCAATTCTTCCGTGGCTTCACACCTCCTGATCTCTGTAACCTACAACTTTCCAAGATCTCTGCACTCCTCTAATTCTGGCCTCTTGCGCATCCCCGATTTTTATTGCTCCACCATTGGTGGCTGTGCCTTCAGCTCCTGGGCCCTAAGCTCTGGAATTCCCTCCCTAAACCTCTCCCCCTCCGACCTCTCTCCTCCTTTTAAGATGCTCCTTAAAACCTGCCTCTTTAACCAAGCTTTTGGCCATCTTTCCTAATATCTCCTTATATGATTCTGTGTCAAATTTTGCTTTATAACACTCCCGTGAAGCTCCTTGGGACATTTTATTACATTAAAGCTGCTATATAAATGCAAGTTGTTGATAGAAAGTGATGGGAAAGAGAGCCACTGAGTTTTGAGTCCACGGTTCTTCCGTGGGCTCTGGTGGGGAGTTTAACCCAAAGGTGAAGGATCTTATTTAAATTTTGAGAGAATAAAAAATTCCTTGAGCTTTCACTGGGAACATCCGTGAGGGATTCTGTACACGCAGCTCCAAACTCTTTGTCATACACGCAACTCCAAATGCATCATAATTGAGCTTCCACCTCTGCACACTCACTTGTGAGGAAAGGTTGGACAGGCTAGGCTTGTGTCCGCTGGAGTTTAGAAGAGTAAGAGGCGACTTGATTGAAACATATAAGATCCTGAGGGTTCTTGGCGGGGTGGATGTGGAAAGGATGTTTCCCCTTGTGGGAGAATCTAGAACTAGGAGTCACTGTTTAAAAATAAGGGGTCGCCCATTTAAACAGAGATGAGAAACTTTTTCTCTCAGAGGGTCATGAGTCTTTGGAACTCTCTTCCTCAAAAGGCGGTGGAAGCAGAGTGTCTGAATATTTTTCAGGCAGAGGTAGATAGATTCTTGATCAGCAAAGGGGTGAAAGGTTATCGGGGGTAGGCGGCAATGTGGAGTTGAGGTTACAGTCAGTTCAGCCATGATCTTATTGAATGGCAGAGCAGGCTCGAAGGGCTGAGTGGCCTACTCCTCCTAATTCATATGTTTGCATGAATCAGGTCCTGCAATCAAAGTCCCCTCTAATTTTTTTAAATTGTGCGCAGCCTGTTCATTTCAACGTATGATATCTTTAAATGTTTTGAGCATTATAAGTGGGAGTACTTGTAAGGGGCTTGCACGGTACCTTCCAGATTGCTGCATGTGTGAGTATTAGAGGGAATATTGCCTGCAATCTGGCCTTTGAAGCTCTTGACTGTTTGAATATATAATTTTTTTCCTCAACGCCTGTGGATGTAGATGTAGTTTGATGAGCTGCTCACATCTTATGTGTTGCTGTAACAAAAGTGAAATAGGTCGGAAATACTCATTAGGTCTGGCAGCGTCTGTGGAGAAAGAAACAGAGATAACGTTTCAGGTCGGTGAGCTTTCATCAGAACTTGTTATCAGCATTTAATCACTCCTACCCTCCATCCTATCACAGAACAACCACCCCACCCCTGCTGCCTTTATCCTTTCCTCTTCTCTTTCTCACCCAACCCCCCTTCCCCACCCAACCATGGCTTCTCCCAGGTTCTCTACTTGCTTTAAAAACGCTTAATTCTCTTGACTTCTCCCAGTTCTGATGAAAGGTCATCAACCTGTAAAGTTAGTTCTTCCCTAAATAACAGCCGTACAGAACGTGTAGTTTCTTACTGTTTTTGTACCAAACCGAACAGCAGGATTCCTGGAGCCAGGTCTCAAGATACTGGATGGTGTAGCCATTCCTCAGTGCTTTGACAACATGTTGTTAAACTCCCCCTTAATTACTGAAGGATCAGTTTTACAGCTGCATGTTCAGTTTGACAGCATACCTTTTTTGTTGTTGAGGGTATTGATGAACTGAGTGCAATTAGTTGTCAGACACTTGAGCAAGCGAGTGAATAGAATGTTGAATGTGCCCACTCTGTTTGCCACTCTTAAGTGATGTTCAATTAGGGGTGCCATATTTTACCGAGTTCAGAATCAAGGGCATGGAGTGAGGTTGCTGTTCGCGGCAAGTGAAATTCAACATGGATAAAGGTGAGGCCATGCATTTTGGTCGGAAGATTAGGGAGGTCCCTTATTACCTGGAAGGTATGAGTCTAGGTGGGGTAGAGGAACAAAGGGATCTCGCAGTACAAATACACCAGTCACTAAAATTTTTGCCATAGGTTCGCAAGGCCATAAAAAAAACCAAGCACTAGGCTTTATTTGTAGAGGGATGAATTGAAAGATAGAGAGGTTATGCTAAACCTATATTGAACCTTGGTTAGTCAACACTTGGAGAGTACTGCATGAAGTTTTGTTTCCCAAATTATAAAAAGGGTATAGAGGTACTGGAGAGGGTGCAAAGAACATTTACAAGGATGATATCAGAAATGTGTGGGTATACATATCAGGAAAGGATAAACAGGCTGGGTCTCTTTTTTTCTCTTGAAAAAAGAAGGCTGAGAGGTGACCTAATAAGGTCTGTAAAATTCTGAAAGGTTTTGCTAGAGTGGATATAGAGGGAATGTTTCCACTTGTGGGGAAGAGCATTACTAGATGCCATCAATATATGATAGTCACCAAGAAATCCAGTAGGGAATTCAAAAGAAAGCTACTTGACCCAAAGAAGTGAGAACATGGAACTCGCTACCACAGGGAGTGGTTGAAGCGAATAGTATAGAATGTATTTAAGGGGAAGCTAGATAAGCATATGAGGGAGAAGGGAATTGAGGTTACACTGAAAGATTTAGATGAGCAAAGATGGGGGGACACTCGAGTGAAGCATGAATGCTGGCAAGGAAAGTTGGGCCAAATGGCCTGTTTCTGTTCTCTATATCCTATGTAATTCTACGCAGTGAAAGTTTATCAGAAAGTTTCCAAAATCTCATTGTAGTGTAGCTGGGACCTTGTTTAAAAACAGCTGATCTGATCACTACCGCCCTGCTGTTTGTGGGACCTTGCTGTGTGCAAATTGGCTGCCTTGTTTCCTACATTGCAGCAATGACTGTACTTCATTGGCTGTAAAGCACTTTGGGCCATCCAAAGTTCATGAAAGGTGTTGTATAAATATTTTTGATCCTCGCCTATGGTCTGCTTCCCTATAGGCATGTCATAGAGTTGGATGCTCTGAATGCTGAGCAGTGTACTTATTACCATTTCTTTCTGGGGTTCACACTCACTCTTTCGTCTTCACCATTGAGTGCACCATCTGTGATTATGCTGACCCTCCGCCATGCCTCTGCCGATTATGTACTGACCTCAGGTGCCAGGATTTGCAAGTGAGCAACCTGAGAAAGATGCTTCTGACTTTGTTCTTCCTACAGCTCTGTCCATCGGGCTAAGACCGATCTTTCCATTTTCGCAAGTGGTTGGAGTATATGATTAAGGAAGTCTTTCATACAAGTATTTAGAGCTTTGGTAAGACTGCAGCAGGAGTACTACGCACAGTTTTGGTCTCCTTACTTAAGGAAGGATATACTTACCTTGGTGGCGGTGTAATAAAGGTTCACTAGATTGATTCCCAGAACGATAGGGTTGTCCCACAAGGAGAGAATAGTATGGGTATATATTCTCTGGATTTTTGAAGAATGGGAGATGATCTCATTGAAATGTATAAAATTCTTTGAGGGCTTGACAGGGCAGATGCTGAGAGGCTGTTTCCGATGGCTGGAGAGTCTAGAACTAGGGAGCATAGTCTCAGGATAAGAGGTTGGCCCTTTAGGACTGAGATGAGTAGGGATGTCTTCACTCAGAGGGTTGTGAACCTTTTGGAATTCTCTAACCCCGAGAGCTGTCGATGCTCAGTTGTTGAGTATATTCAAGACTGAGATTGATAGATTTTTGGATAGCAAGGGAATCAAGGGATATGGGGTTAGGGTGGGAAAGTGTAGTTGAGGTAGATGATCAGTCTTGATCCTATTGAATGGCAGAGCAGACCCAAGGGGCTGTATGGCCTACTGCAGCTCCTGTTTGTACCCTATTTCAAGCCATTGTATTGCCTCACACCAGCTCCAGAACAAAGAGTCAAAGAGTTTGGTCCTTTCTGAATACTCTTCAAAAGAACAGCAAAGAATAAAGGGTTTAAGGAGCAGCATTCGACAGTTGTATCCTAACACATCTGTATGCATCGCTCTGATTTCTGGTGTGCTTACTGCAGCTTGACTGTGCAGAGTAATGTTGCCTTTAACCTGCCTGGTCAATCTTCCAAAGCTCTTCAGATTGTGTTGTGTGTAAGTAGCTGCGCAGGTTAGTGGGGAGCGCTACCCTCTTCAAGCTGGGGTATGTCTCAAAAGTTTAGTCACAAAGCAAAGCCATCTGTCAAGATATTTAAACACTGCCATCATTTAACATAAAAAAAAACGTGTGGAGCTCCTTGTGCGTTGATCATATGGATGAGGCGGAGAGATGTACTGTGTCAGCTGTGGCTCAGTGGGTAGCACTCTTTGAGTCAGAAGGTTGTAGATTGTTGTGTCCAGGCCAACATTCATCTCTCAACCAGCATCACCAAAAACAAGTTGACTGGCTATTCATATCATTGACTCTCCATGAGACCTTGCTGTATGCAAATTGGCTTCCATCTTTTTCCACAAAATTACAGTCACTTCAAACAAAAGGTAACCCAGAGTTTGTAAAGCACTTAAGAAGTCCAGAAGGTAAGATAAATTCACGTCTTCCCTTTTTAGATAACAAGATTCCACTAACTCCTTATACAGCACCTTCCAAACCCGCGACCTCTACCAACTAGAAGGACAAGGGCAGCAAATACATGGGAACACCACCACCTGCAAGTTCCTCTCCAAGTCACACACCATCCTGACTTGGAACTATATCGCCGTTCCTTCACTGTCGCTGTGTCATAATCCTGGAACTCCCTTCCTAACAGCAGTGTGGGTATACCTACCCCACATGGACTGCAGCGGTTCAAGAAGGCAGCTCACCACCACCTCCTCAAGGGCAATTAGGGATGGGCAATAATGCTGGCCTGGCCAGCGACGCCTACATCCTGTTTCAGACACAGAAATTCCACCTTCTGACCTGTCACTTTTCTGCACACATCTTCCCCAGTTACCAGGGTTTCTATTCTATTTTTAACTTTGGTCATGTGACAACCAGTAAATGACGTCAACAAGTCCTTTCCGTGTTCTCTTGATGAGCCTCTTGGAAACAAAAACTGGTCCAACATTTCCTCAGTTTGACTATGAATTCTCAGAAAAATATTTTTAACAAAAAACAGAAGCACTTTCGTAACAATTGTGCTGCAGTGAAGCAACCATGAGAGAGTCATCCAAGGGTGGACTCCCATGCCTTCTGAAAGCTGTCTGCTTTCTTGGGTGGATGTAAATAATCCCTTGGTGCTATTTTGAAGAAGAGCAGTGAAGATCTCCCCATTGTCCTGGCCAACATTTAACACTTCAACCAAGATCAGTTAAAAAAAAAAATCATCTGATCATTATCTCATTGCTGTTTGCTGGATCTTGCTCTGCACAAGATTTTGCTGTTGTGTTTTCGACATTACAACACTGACTACACTTCAAAAAGTACTTCATTGGCTGTAAAGTGCTTTGGGACATCTTGAGGTTGTTAAGACTCTGGATAAAATGCAAGTCTTCTATTCTTGGAACGCTATTGGTCGAAGCCTCAGGTAGAATCTTGCAGCACAAAGCAAGGTCATTCAGCCCTGGGCTCGCTCTTTGAAGTTCTGCCCTCTGTGGCCGGTGATGAAAATGGAGTTGAGCCAATTGAAAGACAAAGAGGACAAAGTAACTGGGAAAGAGAGAGGGAGTTCTTTTCCTCACACATCTCCCCCAAAGAAACAAAATTTCGATATGTTCGCCTCTTTGGTTAGCCAGTGATAATTAAGTGCATCCTTACAGCTGAGTTGATGAATAAAGCTGACTTGTGAAACAAGCAAGTGTGACAAGTTTGGTATTTGTCAGTTTGGTTACTGACTGCACTTAACCCTGTGCACCCCACAGTAACATTTCCCAATTAGCGCCATATCCGGTAAGCTTGACATTAGAGTTGGTCCTCGTGAAAGTCGTTAACCTTCCAAGTGCTGAAACATCTCTCTCCTTCACACTACCCTTCCGATGTGCAATGGCTGTCGTCGTTCAGGTGGTCGTTTCGTCACTTCCTGTGTTGGGAGAAGAATTTCTGATCCATTCTGCTCTGCCCCCCCCCCCCCCCCCCCCCCACCCTGTGTAGCAAGTACAATGGGAATAGCTTGTTTCCAGTTTACATGTTGCTGTTCCTTAGTTGCTGCTGGCTTCAGCAACTTCTAGATTCTCTCCCAAGTGCAGCGTGAAGCCCATATTAAGTAGTCAATCTGACAGCAGTCTGTGAGATGGGTTAAGCAGTAAATGCTCCTGAATTCCAAGCATGTAACCTTTCATATTGAAAGTACAAATCTCATATTTTGTAAGATTAGTATGTTCGGGATGGGTGTTAAGTGCCAATTGGGCAGAGGGCCGTGGGTTCAAGCCTCACTCCACAGCCTCGGCACATAATCTAGGTTGACATTTCAGTGCACTACTGAGAATTGAAGCAAATAATATATAGATGTCTTTAAGGGAGAAGCTAGATAAGTACATGAGGAAGAAAGGAATGGACGGATATGAAAATTGGGTGGGACGAGGCTCTTGTGGAGCATAACATCAGCATAGACTTGTTGGGCCAAATGGCCTGTTTGTGCGCTGTAAATTCTCCCTAATTATCTGAGGTGTCGTCTTTTGGACAAGGCATTGCCTGTCTGCCTGTTCCACTGGTTCAGCTGGACATTAATGATCCTATGGCAAAATAGAAGAACGGGAAGTTCTGCTGCTGTCAGGCCAACATCTCTCCCTCAACCAAAATCACCAAAAGGCTGATTGCCTAGTCACTCATCTGATTGCTGTTTGTGGGATTGTGTGTTAGCTACATAACAACAGTCACTGCACTTGTAATTTGTTGGATACAAAACTTTCTGGGACATTTTGAAATGTGCTAAGGTGCTATTTAATGGAAGTCTACCTTTGATTGTTGAGAGTTGAATTTGATAGCATTCGTATGGTTTGAGACTGGAATCTTTATTTGGTTTTGAGTTCTTGATGGGTTCGGCTGCTGTGAACTGAAGTTAGAACCATTGAGAAATTGGTGGGAAGAGAAGTTGATTTTCAGCTGATGTGCCAGTGTGGAATGTTACTACAGGTTGGAGAAATATCTTTGAACCACGTAACCGTACCTCCTCGCCTAGGTTTCCCATTGTCAATCAACCTTCCTCCACCAAAAGTAAGCACCCTGCACCCATGCTGTCCTTGGAAAATACAGCACTGAATTGTCCAATTCAGTAGGACTACCCTTTCTTGGTTCCACTTTTGCCTATCTAACAATATCCGTGGCATCTCCAGTGTTTGGGTCTGAAATTCTGTTAATGGATGATAAATTCCTGGTAGTTCAAGATAAAGGGCTGAACAGTTGTTGGGTGACAATTAGTTAATTGTATTCATGTGTGTATATATAAAGAAGAGCCAGCCAGCATTGGCTGTGGGTGTTGTTTGGACAGTAGAAGTAAGCTCTATGGCAAGCAATAAACAATCTCCACCAAAGCATCCTAGTCTCAGTTTCTTCTTCACAAACAGGCTTGGAAATTTCTCTAACATCCAGCAATGCCTTTTCTTCCCACCCATGCTCTGTAGCTTCTGGAGTTCCCCAAGGACTATCCTTGGCCCTGTTTCTCCGCTAAGCAAGACAATGGAGGAAAGCCATTCATGGAGATGGTGTGGTCAACCATGTTAAAGGTTGTGAAGACGACGGCGAGGGATAGTCTATCATGGCCTTAGTGACAGAAGACGTTGTTTGCGACTTTAGTTAGGGCCATTTTGGCGCTGTTGCAGGGATGACGTGCTAATTGGAGAGATTCAAACATAGAGTTGCAAGGATTTGGGAGGCAACAACACATTCAAGGGCTTTGGAGAGGAAAGGGAGCTTGGAGATGGGGTGGTAGTTTGCAAGGGCAAAGGGTTCAAGGGTGAGGTTTTTGAGGAGTGTGAGATATTGGCAGTTTTGAAAGGGATGGTTGTCAGGATGGGGAGCCATTTATCATGTGAGGTAGCATGGAAGGGAAGCTCGGTAGGCAGCAGAGTAGTGGGAATGGGGGTAATGATGAGCTGGGTCTCATGCAAAGGACAGGCTTGAAGAGATTGGCTAGGAGAGAGAAATTAAAGTAGGCTCAGATCCTGGGTGTTGAGAATCTGCAGGGAGGTTGGACTTGTTGGACAAGATAACGAGCAGAAGCAGCAGAATGGATTTCTGTGTATCAGCGACAGAGAAGTCCCTGAGCTCACGCTTGTTACTGGAGGTGAGAGGGCAGTGGAAGAGGGGTTTAAGGAGACAGTTGATTGTGGAGAAAAGAAGCCACGCAGCAATGTTTTCTTGCTTCTGATGAGTTCTTGCACATGGATCTGGTGCAAGTCCCAGGGAACAGCTGCTCCCTAATTATAGCAGAAACATTCTACCAGTCTTATCATCACCTGGCATACATTCAGCCACGGTACGTCATTGTTAACTGTCTGACGGCTGACTCTTCCTCCTAGTTTCTGAGAGAAGCATTGGGTTTTCTGTTCCCTCACCTCTGCCATGACAATGCCCCGGTGGCCATGGAGTACAAGTCAGTAAGGGGTCCACCTCCCAACCAGATGGCCTGATTGTTCCTGTGCCAGGGTTGCCAGTCACTCAAACCTTCCTCCCACTGATGACAGCAAATTGCGTTAATCCTCGAATCAGCTAGGGGCATGTCATGGTGAGACACCCTCTTAACCTCACCTCAAGAGAAGAAGGGGGAAGGAAAAGCTGTCGCCTCGTTCCAGTCAAACCTGGTACTGACTCATTGCAGTCACTGGGCTAATTTTGTCGCATTGGAACCAACACACAATAAGATTGCACTTGAACCAATGCAGTTTAATGTGCTACACGGATTGTGCTATTCATCTCCGATTGCACCCACCAGTACTAGTCCTGTGCATAGAGATGTGGAATGGGAAGAGACCATTGTTATATTTATATTCCTTCCTACACTCGGGTCCTTCCATATATATATATCCAGTTTGAGGTTGATGTTTGCTGACACCCGCTGCCTTTTCCTGTTTCCACATGCAAATCTGCACCGAAGATCCTTTTACCACAACAACATTTGTATAGCACCTCCAGCATAGTAAAATGTCCCAAGGTGCTTCACAGGACCGTAATCAAACAGAAATTGACACTCAGACATTTATAGAGATATTAGGGCAGGTGGCCAAAAGCTTAGTCAAAGGCAGGTTTTAATGAGCATTTTAAACGAGGAGGAGACCGTTAGGGAGGGAATTCCAGAGCCTAAGGCCTCGTCAGCTGTAGACATGACTGTGAATGGTGGGGCGATGGAAATCAGTGATGCCCAAGAGGCCAGAATTGAAGGAGTGCAGAGATCGTGGCAGGCTGTTGGGCTGAATGAGGTTAGAGGTAAGGAGGGACGAGGACACGGAGGTGATGTTACAGAGCTGGAAGTAGGCGGTCTTGGTGATGGAGAGGATATGGTGTCGGAATCTCAGCTCGGGGTCAAATAGAAAGCGAATGGTTTGGTTCAGCCTCAGACAGTGACCAGGGAGAATGATAGAGTTGGTGTCTAGTGGTGGAAACCAAAGACAATGGCTTCAGTCTCCCCAATATTTAATTTGTGCACATTTCTGCTCATCCATGCACACTTCAGCTGGATCGTGACCAGGAGCCGGAATCCTCCGCTCCCTCCGAAATTGTTCCTTTTTAAGATCCAGTTCCCTTTTGAAAATTATTATTGAATCTGCTTCCACCAACAATGCATTCCAGATCACAAAAACTTGCAGAGTTTCAAAGATAAAAAAAGTCCTCCTCGTCTGCCCTCTAGCTTCTTTGCCAATTATTATTACAGGCCCTCCTGTCATGGAAACTGTTTCTTCTTATTTACTCTTATTTATCAAAACCCCTCATAATTTTGAACACCTCGACTAAATCTCCCTTTAACCTTTCCTGCTCTAAGGAGAACAATCCCAGCTTCTCTCGTCTCTTCAGATAACTGAAACACCTCATGCTCAGTGCCATTCTTGTAAAACTCCTCCACACCCTCTCGACATCCTTTCTAAAATACGGTGCCCAGAATTAGATGCGAGTCTAGAGCTGGGGACGAACCAGTGCTTTATAAAGATTGAGCAGAAAGCCTATCTAGATGGATGCTAAGAGAGTGACCTTTGCGAGGGGCTATTAGTGAGAGATTTGAGGGTTTTAGTTTAATGAAATGGTTTATTTAACAAAATATGTGCAAATGAAATCAAAGCACGGAGAATCGAATGCCTGCAGGCCAGTACTATTGAGCTGCTCTTTGTTCATGTTAATTCTTAACGCTCGTCTTTGTGGCAGTAACTAAATTTGCTTTCATTCACTCTCAGCGAAATGTAACACAAGCATAAAATCCCTAAAAGCAGGACATCAGCAGAAATCAGACAGTCACGGTCCATTCTTTTTTTAACCAGAAGTGAACAATGTGTGCTCAGACTGAGGCTATTTCATTAAAGTCTCTTGAACAGAGAAAATAACTTCAGTGTTTGCCTTTATTGTCTCATTTTGATGGGAGGAAGGCACCTTGGCTTCTTCAGCAGACTCTTGGACACCTTCCTGACCCAGAATTCTATCACTTAACCACCTGAGGTCATTCATTTTTAGTGTGTATTAAAAAAAAATTATGATGCACTATTACTTAGGCAGGCAATAAATTCACACATATATATAATAAATTCACACGTGCACGCATGCATGCACACACAACAGAGCAAGTGCTCATTATGTGAGCAGCAAGGAAAAGTTGGAAGTTGTGTGTCAGAAATATCTCAAAGTGCTTCATGTTTACTTTGCAGTGTTGCTGCTTACAAAGTATTTACAGTGTAGAAGCAGGCCATTCGGCCCAATAGGTCTATGTTGGTCTTTATGCTCTGCGCGAGCCCCCTCCCATCCCTCTTCATCTAATCCCATCAGCATATCCTCCTTAAATAAAAACGAGAAATGCTGGAAATACTCAGCAGGTCTGGCAGCATCAGTGGAGAGCGAAGCAGTGTTAATGTTTTAGGTCAGTGACTCTTCATCAGAATAGGCAAATGTTAGAAATGTAATTGGTTTTAAGCAAATAAAGCTGGGGTGGGGCAAGAGATAACAAAAGGCAAGGTATTGATAGGACAGAGGGTCACAGAGAATAACTGACCAGAAGGTCATGGAGCAAAGGCAAACGGTGTGTTAATGGTGTGCTGAAAGACAAAGTGCTAGTGCAGAGAGGGTGTTAATTGACAGAAAAATAGAACAACCCTGGCCCAAAGCACAAACATGAAAAAAATAGTGAGTGGGCACATGGTTAAAAAAAAGAATGATGAAACAGACTAAAATAAAATAAAAAAGGGGGCCCATCATGCTCTGAAATTATTGACCTCAATGTTCAGTCCGGCATGCTGTAGTGTGCCTAATCGGTAAATGAGATGCTGTTCTTCGAGCTTGCGTTGATGTTCACTGGAACACTGCAGTAATCCCAGGGCACCACGGCACCTTCCCATGCAATCACAGGAGATGTAATACCTGCCCTTTTACCTCCTCTCTCTTCACTATCCAGGGCCCCAAACAATCCTTTCAGGTGAAGCAGTGATTTACTTGTACTTCTTTCAATTTAGTATACTGTAGTCGCTGCTCACAATGTGGTCTCATCTACATTGGGGAGACCAAATACGGAATAGGTGACCGCTTTGCGGAACACCTCCACTCAATCCGAAAGCATGACGCTGAGCTTCTGGTTGCTTGCCATTTTAACAGACCCCCCTGCTCTCATGCTCACATCTCTGTCCTGGGATTGCTGCAGTGTTCCAGTGAACATCAATGCAAGCTCGAAGAACAGCATCTCATTTACCGATTAGGCACACTACAGCCTGCCGCACTGAACATTGAGTTCAGTAATTCCAGAGCATGACGGGGCCCCATTTTTATTTTTAGTTATTCTTTTTATTGTTTATTTGTTTTATTTTAGTTTGTTACATCATTTTTGTTTTTACCATGTTACTCACTTGTTTTTTATGTTTGTGCTTTTGGCCAGGGCTGTTCATTTTTCTGTCAATTAACACCCTCTCTGTACTAATGCTTTGTCTTTCAGCACACCATTAACACACCGTTTGCCTTTGCTCCATGACCTTCTGGTCAGTTGTTCTCTGTGACCCTCTGTCCTATCAACACCTTGCCTTTTGTTATCTCCTGCCCCACCCCAGCTTTATTTGCTTAAAACCTATTACATTTCCAACATGTACCAGTTCTGATGAAGAGTCATTGACCTGAAACGTTAACTCTGCTTCTCTGTCCACAGATGCTGCCAGACCTGCTGAGTATTTCCAGCATTTCTTGTTTTTATTTCAGATTTCCAGCATCTGCAGTATTTTGCTTTTATTAACATATCCCCCTTTCCTTTCTCCCTTATGTGCTTATCTGGGAATATATTCTCTGGGGAAACACCAATTTGCATGCACACCAATGTCCCATACATGACGTGAATTGTTCAGTGAAAGGAATATTTACCACCGGGGAGCTTCCTGTTCCCTTTCAGAATAGTCCTATGAGATCTTTAACATCCCTAATCGGGCGGTGGATACAGATCCAATAGTCACCTTCAAAAGGGAAGTGGATAAATACTTGAAGCAGAAAAAAATTGCAGCGATATGGAGAAAGAGCGGGAGAGTGGAACTAACTGGATTGCTCATAGAGCCAGCACAGACTTGATGGGCCAAACGGCCTGCTTCTGTGCTATACTGTTCTATGATCTTCACCTGAACAGGCAGACAGGTTTAAGGTTTTACCAAAGAGAAATATCTCTGTTAACGCCACCCTCTCTTGTTGCTGTGCCGGTGTCACCCTGAACTGGGGTGCAGCTTGACCGAACAGGCAGAGAATGGAGGGTTTGGAATCAAATGAAGCTGTGTGGAGTCTCTGGTGAGAACTGAATGTAGCAGCTTTGATCTTGCCTTTTGATTGACCTATTCACGATTTGATGTCTTGACAGAATTGCATATCGAAGCTGACCCCTATGAGGGCAACATGTAAGTGAGAAAAGGATATAGCAGGTGCTGGGATTGATTCCTGATTCAGCAAGAATGAAGGGGTTTGGGGTTGGAAACCCAAGTTATAGCAGTGCATTGGAGCCATGCTGTACACTGTAGGGTGATTTACATTCTCCACAAGATCATTGCGGTGGGGAGAAAAAAGGAAAGCAAGTCAAAGAATCATCAGCATTTTTACAACAAGTTGTTCTCCTTAGAGCAGTGTAGGCTAAGGAGATTTGATAGAGGTGTTTAAACTCGTCGAGTTTAGAGGCAGTAAATAAAAGGAAGTTGTTTCCACTGGCTGGGCAGTGGGCAGTGGGCGGCGCAGTGGTTAGCACCGCAGCCTCACAGCTCCAGCGACCCGGGTTCGGTTCTGGGTACTGCCTGTGACCGCGTGGGTTTCCACCAGGTGCTCCGGTTTCCTCCCACAGCCAAAAACTTGCAGGTTGATAGGTAAATTGGCCATTGTAAATTGCCCCTAGTGTAGGTAGGCGGTAGGAGAATGGTGGGGATGTGGTAGGGAATATGGGATTAATGTAGGATTAGTATAAATGGGTGGTTGATGGTCAGCACAGACTTGATGGGCCGAAGGGCCTGTTTCAGTGCTGTATGTCTCTATGACACTGATTCCAGATTGACAAAAGAACTAGAGACAACATAAGGAAAACCTTTTTTACGCAACAAGTGTTTAGGATTTGGAATGCATTGCCGGATAGGCAGGTGGAAACCGATTCAATGGTAACGTTCGAAACAGCACTGGATAAATTGATGGAAAACAATTGCAGGGATCGAGGGAAAGAACCAAGGAATGGGACCAACTGGATTGGTCTTCGAAAGTACTGGCACAGATTCGATGGGCTGAATAGCCTCCTCCTGCTGTGCCGTGCTTTTCTATGATTCTATATATGTCCTTAGAAGGCAACAACTTGCATTTCTATCGTGTGTTTAACGTATTAAAATGTCCCAGGGCACTTCACAGGAGCATTATCAGACAACATTTGGCATCGAAGCACAGCAGGTGACTTTAGGGCGGATGACCAAAAGCTTGGTCCGAGCGGTAGGTCTTCAAGGGAAGTAGAGGGACAGAGAGGTTAGGGTCTGGACAGCAGATGGCAAAGCCAACAATGGTGAGATGAAGGAAATACGGGGTACGCAAGATGCCAGAATTGGAGGAGCCTGGAGATCTGGGAGGGATATGGGGCTGCGGTGGGGGGGGGGGGGGGGGGGTTACAGAGATAGGCAAGTGTGAGGTCATGGAGGGATTTCAAAGCAAGGATGCAAACAACAACATAATGTCTATCCTTTTTGTGGCATATCCATTCTACATAACCCTCCCCACCACCGCCTTTTCATTATATTCCACAAACCCTCCTGCTACAAGTTTTTGGTCTACACTAGATATTCTGAGAGTTGTGGTGTCACTAGACACTCTAGTGAGTGGACACCTGGTTCCCTATGACCAGTACTTCCCCTTTACTGCTCAATGTTTGGACATAGCATAGCATGAGCTGGGGGACCATCGTACTAAGACACCTCGTTGTGCACTGGATACTGCAATCTCTATTGTGTCTTGTGCATGTTTGTCCCAACTTTTGGGAGATGTATTGAGAAACAATCTAGTGAGGGCTGGGCCGACTGTAAACCTGCTGCAATTGAGCAGCCCTCAGAACCCTTGAACCTAGCAGACAAGGATCCCCTTGCTTAAGAAACCAAGAGCGTGTGTTCATACAGCACACTTTATCCTGTCCTCAGGAGGTGCTGAAGCAGTTTACAGCTGATCAATTACTTTGGAAGTGTTGTCGTGTTGGCAAATCTACGCACAGCAAGATCCCACAAACAGTAAATAAATGAGTGGATGGTTATTTGATCTCCTCTTACTGGTGTTGGCCAGAATACCAGGAAAACACCTTGCTCTTCAAATAAAGCCATGGGATCATTTTATCTACCACACACAGTGGGGGTATGGTAGGGACGGGGGGAGCAGCTTGGTTTACATAGAATTACAAAATGTGTATAGCACAGTAACAGGCCGCTTGAGCCAACTGGTTCGTGTTGGTGCTCCACATGAGCCTCCTCCCATCCCTCTTCATCTTGCCCTATCAGTCCAACGTGCAGGCCACTGCTACAGGATCAGCCATGCTCTTACTGAATGGCTCGAGGGGTCGTCTGGCCCCCTCCTGCTCCTATTCCTTACGTTCTTAAGTGGTTAAAGTTATGAAAGGATGGGGCAGGGTAGATAGGAGCAAACTGGTTCCAGTAGTTGAGCGGATCAAGAACAAGGATCCACAGATTCTAGATTAAATGTAAGGGATAAAGAACAGAGCGCAGAAGAAATTCCTTTGCACAAGGAGTTGTGGAGAACACTTCAAAGTTAGTAATTGAGGCAGAGACTATGTCAGTGCTGTAAGATTAAACTGGATTGTTGACGGAAGGAAAAGGATTGAAGGGATATGGGACCAGCATGGGTAAACAGAATTAGATTGCTTCCTGGAATACGAGGGTCCTCCTATTAGGAGAGATTGAGTAGAATGGGCTTATGTTCTGTGGAGTTCAGAAGAATGAGAGATGATCTCAGTGAAATCTGAGAGATTCTGAGAGGGTTTGACAGGGCAGATGCTGAGAGGCTGTTTTCCCCTGGATGAAGAGTCTAGAACTAGGGAGCATAGTCTCGGATAAGGGGTTGATCATTTAGGACTGAGATGAGAAGAAATTTCTTCACTCAGTGTCGTGAATCTTTGGAATTCTCTACCCCAGAGAGCTGTGGATACTCAGTTGATGAGTATATTCAAGGCTGAGATCGATAGATTTTGAATACTAAGAGAATCAAGGGATATGGGGAGTGGGTGGGGAAGTGGAACTGAGGTAGAAGATCAGTAATGATCCTATTGAAATGGTGGAGCAGACTTAGGGGGCCATGTGGCCTACTCCAGCTCCTATTTCTTGCATCCTTATGTGAGTTCTGAAGATTCACCTCTAAAGAGAATAGAAACACGAGTTTGCAACACTCGACGTGCATACAACCACTCTGCGTATTCTGTGTTCCATTGAGAGAGAGTCTCTCTTAATTCCCCTGCTGCCTCACACCTGACATTTACTTCAATTACTGTATTGATATTGGAAGAGAAAAAAAAAAACAGCAATTAGCAGCTCAAAAATGGGAACAAACAAACAGCAGAGCTCGATAAAAATCAGCCATTTTGAAGAGAGGGCAGATCTATTCCATGGTGCGGAATGCGCTAACTGACACCAAATGCATCTTCAAAGCAAGCTTCTCGAAATAGCAAAAGAAAATTAAATTTTTATCAGCGAGTAATATTTTTTTCTGAAATTGTTTTTTTTTTCATTATTAGTGAATCTCCTCTGAAGAAGTTGATTGCAACCAGTGGGGTACATGTATCAGAAAAAACTTCTTATTAGAGTCTGCTCGATGAATTGAGAATCCTATGCAGATGAAACTCACCAGGGGTATCGGCTTCCACAGGATCTTAAAGACCTCCATTTCAACGCTCTTTGATGTATAAAACACTGATACTGCACCTTTTTTAAAACCAGCTACTAATGACCATTAGAGAGGAATTAATCTAATGGATGTGGCAGTTGTCATAGGAACGTGAAGCTCATAAATTCAAAGAAGTTGCAGCACACAACTTGAACCATGGCTCCTCTGCTAGCTCGTCCAAGTAACAGCACCAACTTGTATTTATATAGCACCTTTAACATAGAAAATCGTCCCCAGGTGCTTCACATAAGCGTTAACAAACAAAGTTTGACACTGAGTCACATAAGGAGATATTAGGACAGGTGACCAAAAGCTTGGTCAAAGAGTTTGGTTTTGAGAAGTGTTTTAAAGGAGAGAGAGCAAAGTAGGAAGGTGGAGAGGTGTAAGGAGGGAATTCACAGAATGGTTGCAGCACAGAAGGAGGCCATTCAGCCCGTCGTGTCTATGCTGGCTCTCCAAGAGCAACTCACCTAGTCTCACTCCCCTGCCTTTTCTCCATAAACCTGTACATTTTTTCTTGGGTTTCAATCAGGTTTCTTGAAGAGAGAGGGAGCTTAGAGCCTAGACAGCTGAAGGCAAAGCCACCAATGGTGAAGTGATGAAAATCAGTGAGGCGAGAGAGGCCGGATCTAGAGCAGTGCATGGGCCCAATTGTGTGCTGCAATTTCAATGAACCTGAGCTTCCTGTTCCTATGACAACTGCCACATCTATTGGATTAATTCCTCTCTAATGATCATTCGTAACAAAATTTGAGGAGTGCAGAGACCTTGGAGAGTTATAGGGCTAGAGCAGGTTGTAGAGATAGGGAGGGATAAGATATCTGAGGGATGTGGAAACAGGGATGAGAATTTTAAAATTGAGTTGTTGCCAGACCTGGAGGCAATGTAGGTCAGTGAGAACAGGGGTGATGGATGAATAGGACTTGCTGAGGGTTAGGATATGGACAGCAGAGTTCTGGATGATTCAACCTAACATTCAGACATGGAGAACGGTAAAAGACTGCCGACCACAGTGACCGCCGACCCCCTCCTCATCAATCTGTCACACACCTTCCTGGGATGGACACAGAGAAAGAAGAAAATTTGGGCCAATTTAGCCAAAAAAAAACTTTTTTACACCCGAAGGTGATCAAACCAGCTGCAAGAGACACATTCCTCAGTACCTCATCTACCTTAAGGTTATGGAGTCTTACTACCCAGAAGGAGGCAATGTGACCCATCATACCTGAGTTGGCTTTTTGAACGAGCTATCCAATTAGTCCACACTCCCCTGGTCTTTCCTCACAACCCTGCAGTTTTCTGCCCTTCAATATTGATCCAATTCCGTTTTGAAAGTTACTATTGAATCTATTTTGACTGCCCTTTCAGGCACTGCATTCCAGATCACAACCGACTGTCTGAAAAGTCTTCCTCGTCATCGTCCCTCTGGTTCTTTTGTCAATTACCTTAAATCTGTGTCTTCTGGTTACCGATCCTCCTGCCAGTAGCTACTATTTCTTACTCTTATCAAGATTTTGAACTCTCCTAACAAATCTCCTCTGCTTGAAGCAGAACAATCCCGGAACAAT
This sequence comes from Heterodontus francisci, assembly GCF_036365525.1. Lineage (NCBI taxonomy): Eukaryota > Metazoa > Chordata > Chondrichthyes > Heterodontiformes > Heterodontidae > Heterodontus > Heterodontus francisci. The sequence goes on from NC_090400.1 coordinate 53,910,952, forward strand.
TCTCCAGTCTCCATGTGACTGAAGTCCCTCGTCCCTGGTACCACACTAGTAAATCTCCTCTGCACTCTCTCTAAAGCCTTGATGTCCTTTCAAATGTTTGGCGACCAGAATTGAACACAGTTCTCCAGCTGAGGCCAAACGAGTATTTTATAAATGTTTAGCATAATTTCCTTGCTTTTGTACTCTAGCCTGTTATTAATAAAGCGAAGGATCCCATATGCTTTTTTTTTCTAACGGCCTCCTTAACTTGGCCTGCCACCTTCACCCTCAGGTCTGTTCTGCACCCCTTTTAAAATTGTATCATGTAGTTCAAATTTCGCATTCTTCCTACCAAAATGTATCACTTTACACTTCTCCGCATAAAATTTCGTCTGTCATGTGTCTGTCCATTTACTGAGTATACGTCCTTCAGAAGTCTGTTACTATCCTTCTGACTGTTTACATTTCTAAGTTTTGTGTCATCTGTAAACTTTGAAATTATACTTTTTATACCCAGGTCCAAGTCATGAATATATATCAAAAAGAGCAGTGATTCTAATACCAACCCTGAGGAACACCACTCTCGACTTCCCTCCAGTCTGAACAACAACCATTCACCACGACTCTCTTCTGTCCCTTAGCCAGTTTCATATCCATACTGCCACTGTCCCTTCAAACCCATGGTCATTATCGTTGCTAACAAATCTGTTATGTGGTATTTCAGACACCTTTTGAAAGTCCATGTAAACAGCATCAAATGCACTACCCTCATCAGGCCTCTCTATTACTTCATAAAAGAACTCATCAAGTTAATCAAACACGATTTACTGTGAAGAACTTTTCTTATTCATTCACTGGATGTGGGCATTGCTGGAAAGGCCAACATTTCTTGCCCATCCCAAATTGCACTAGAGTAGCTGGTACTGAGCTGCCACCTTGAACTGTTGCAGTCCATGTGCTGAAGAGGGAGTTCCGGGATTTTGACCAAACGACAGTGAAGGACCGGCGATATATTTCCAAATCAGGATGGTGTGTGGCTCGGAGGGAAATTTGCAGGTGGTGATGTTCCCATGCATCTGCTGCCCTTGTCCTTCTAGGTGGTAGAGGTTGCGGGCTTGGAGGGTGCTGTCGAAGGAGTCTTGATGAGTTGCTGCAGTCCATCTTGTAGCTGGTATACATTGTGCATCGGTGGTGGAGGGAGTGAATGTTTGTAGATGGGGTGCCAATCAAGCGGGCTGCTTTGTCTTGGATGGTGTTGAGCTTCTTGAGTGTTGTTGGAGCTGCACCCATCCGGACAAGTGGAGAGTATTCCATCGCACTCCTGACTTGTGCCTTGAAGATGGTGGACAGGCTTTTGGAAGTCAGGAGGTGAGTTACTTTGGCAACACATTTGCTCCTTTGTCTCCTTTCCACTATTTGATGGCATACAGTAATGTTTTACATTAATCAATCACAGCTGATATCTGTTCTAGCCAGCACATTCTTGCATTCCAGTAAATGAGCAGACATCTGGACTGGAACAGAACCCTTTGTTCATGTTCCATGTTTTATTCTCCTTGTGTTTCCCAGACAATCTGCTGGTCCATTGCCCTGTTATGGATACTGTAGTTCCTTCTGTTCACTCCAGTTCAGTTTGATTGTTAACTCCAACATGTCCAACGGTTTCCACTATTCTAGAGTAAAATGCCCCAGCACTGTAAGTCCATTGTGCTAACTAAGCTTCTTTAAACAGTGTCAGGCTTGTGGACCAAAATTGCAACACATTATTCTAGACCTGGCCTAACCGTAGTCCTATTTCAAAGGCAGTGCAGTAATTTTTTGTTCTGTCTTTGTTTGTCCTGGAAATACATCCTAGCATTTCATGAGCTTTTGCAAAGCCTCACATTGTAGCACGGGCTACGAACCATCATGGAAAACTGAGGACATGGGAACGGGAGTAGGCCATACTGTCCCTTGAGTCTGCTCCGCCGTAGATAAAGATCTGACCTGCGACCTCAATTCCACTTTCCTGTCTGATTCCCATATCCCTCAATTCCCTTAGTGCCCAAAAATCTATTTTTCCAAATTTATTTACCACCACACCTGATGTCTTTCTCCTGCTCAACAGCCTTAGGTTCATAATCCTACGTGTAGTACATATGCCTGATACCTAACCCACTTTCTACATTACAGCAGTAACTACACTTCAAAAGTATTTCATAGGCTGTAAATCGCACAGCGGGTCGCTGTGCTGCGGAGGTGGACGATGCAAATCTGTGTGCTTGGTGCCCACAGGTTGCAGATGGCAGCAGTGCTGCTGCGGGGAGGAAGAGGACAGAAAGAGAGAGTTACCTGGGGCTCAACTCTGGGACTCTGTAATTAAAGTGTACGAGGCTGAAGCACGGACGTAGGATTAGGGTAGTTAGCTCATGTGAAAGAAGAACGCTGGCACAAGCTTGGTGGACCACATAGTCTGTCCCTGGGGTGGAAACTTCCATCTGCGAGCATTGGCAGACGTCGGGAATTAGATGGGCTATGAAACTAACCACATGGTCCATTGTAGCACTAAGCTATAATAACAACTGCTTGCATTTATTTAGCACCTTTAATGTAGTGAAACGTTCCAAAATGCTTTACAGGAAACAAAATCAAACAAAATTTGACACCCAGCCGCATTAGGACAGGCGACCACAACCTTGGTCCGGGAGGTATGATTTAAGGAGGCAGAGTGGTTTAGGGAGGGAGTTCCAGAGCTTGGGGCCTTGGCAGCTGAAGGCACGGCAGCCAATGGTGGAGTGACGGACATCAGTGATGCACAAGAGGTCAGAGTTGGAGGGTGCAGATATCTGGGAGGGTTGTGGGGCTGGGGGAGGTTGCAGAGGTAGGGAGGAGCGAGGCCACGGAGGGATTTGAAAACAAGGATAAGAGTTTTAAAATTGAGCCCTTGCTGGACCGTGAGGCAATAGTAGGCCAGAAGCTCTCTAGTTTCATTCATAACAAGTACATTTTCCCTATATGTGATGCCATTTTAATGGCTCTGCTACTTCTAGTTTATTTTATTTGCCACTCCCTGTGCTCAAGTCTCTGTTATTTCTTAGATTAAATGACCCTTCAATCTCTCCCAATTAACTTAATGGTGTTTAGGATGTCTACGGTGCTGGAAGTTGGCCTCGTTTTTACAGAGATGGGCAGGTGTCTGATTCAACATTTAGTAATCCATCATTAATTTTAATTATATAGAAATGACTCAGGCTATTAATTCTAACCTTATCGTTTTATCAGATTATACTCTGCCTGTTTAAATGGTATAAGCTTATTGCTGTTATTTTGCAAGTTTAGCTCTTAGAATTGTTTTAAATAAGTGATTTTATTTTCGTTGTTGTTGGAGGACACTTTGTTCTGTGCAGAACAGACTGCAAATGTACTGAAGGCACTGCAACATTCCTGTCGAAGAGCAAACCCACTAAAATGTAATTTTGCACTTCTGATGTCCTGTGTAACTGGGACCAGCGCACGAGTGAGGATTGTAAGCAGATCTCCCTCTATGGTCAGCTGACGGTACTGCAGCATTTCAATTGATTCAGCCGGTCCCACGGATTTTCTGCCTCGTTGGGGGGTCCGAATTTTCTTCCCTGAGACACGACGCCTGAACAAATTTCATTCATGGGTCATGTCCCGCTGCAGTATGAGGGTCTCAGAGGGTCGTTAGTGTTTGGAATTCTCTTCCCCAGCAAGCAGTGGAGCCTGTGTCATTGAATATATTCAAGACTGAATTAGACAGATTTTTGATTGACAAGGAAGTCGAGGGTTATGGGGGGGCAGGCAGGAAAGTGGATGATCTTATTGGCTGGCGGAGCAGGCTTGAGGAGCTGAATGGGCCGCTCCTCCTATTTCTTAAGTTCTTACGTTCACACGATGTACAGGCCGCCAACAACAAGCACTTGCATTTGGATAGCGCCTTTACTATAGTAAAACATCCCCAGGCTTTTCACATGAGCAAAATCAAACAACGATCTGACACCGAGCCACATAAGGAGATATTAGGGCAGATGACCAAAAGCTCGGTCAAAGAGGTAGGACTCCATCCCTCTCCTTGGCATCTGAGGCAGAACCACTCTGTTCATAACCCAGATGTCATTTTTGGTCCTGAAATGAGCTTGCGACCACATATTCCCGCCATCACTAAGACATCGTAACATCACCCAACTCTGCACCTGCATCAGTTCATCTGCTAAAACCCTCAACCATGCCTTTGTTACCACTAGACTTGACTATTCCAATGCACTCCTGGCCGGTCTCCCACATCCTATCCTCCGTAAACATGAGGTCATCCAAAACTCTGCTGCCCATGTCCTCACTCGCACCGAGTCCCAGTCCCCAATCACCCCTAATTTTATTCACTCTAATTTTGCTTTATAATGCTTCTGAGAAGCACCTTGGGATGTTTTATTATTTACGGATTTCAATTCCAGTGTGATGCTAGGTATATACATACGTACATACCAAAGACTGGCGGATTGTATCAAACAGCATGTGCCTTCCACTGTTCGCAATGGGCAAGGTACAGACTGTACCCAGCCAGCTTGTGGTTGCAAAACTCAAAACACAGTGTCTAACATTAGATGTGATTCCCCGATTGGACAACATTTGCTAAATAATCCTCAGTGTGCTAAGAATTAAAGGCCTGCTACCCGACCCGGACCCGATGGGACTCGACGACATATGTCGGGTTCGGGTCGGGCCCCTCTTCCGGATCCGGCTTTCGGGCTCGGGTTGGGTCGGGTCAGGCCGGACACACACGGTAAGTGCTCTGCTGGTAAGTATTGAAATGAAAAAACTTACCTGAGCTGGGAGTCCGGGATGCAACTGAGTCTGCGCAGTGAATGAGTGAGTGAGTGACATCACTATGACGTGGAGGTTCCGAGTCCGAAGGTAAGTCAAGGGTTGGGCTCGGGGCAAAATCGGAGGGACTCGGACCGGGTCCGGCTCGGTCCGCTGTGGTTCGGTTGGGTTCGGGTCCGGTTCTTTTTCCTGACCTGAGCAGGCCTTTACTAAGAATTATGCTGACAACCAATATAAAATTTAGTTTGGCTCGTAGTGTGGCTTATTTGCATGTACTGGAAGCTACATATATTAATACACAGGGCCCTGTTCTTTGCAGACAGACAGAACATGTACACACATTGCATCTGTTTCAGCTGAATAAAATAAGTGACAGCCATTCGCCGTTTCATTCCTCAGGGCGATGCTTTGACCAATCAGAGTCAAACTGCCTAGTTTAAATTTCAAACAAATTTGGCAGTTAACTGTCAGTCACCATACACTGGTGCATTCTCCGTGGCAACCCCTCTACCAATCAGAGTCCACTTGCCAAACAATCAGCACTCTCTTCTCATATGCTATAAATTTGTTGTTTTCCCTTACATTGGTATTCTTGTGAATTGTCCTGATGAGTGCAAGATGCAAAGCTTCAACCAAATGTCTATGTTTTCAGCGTTACTCAAGTTCTGTGCTACCAAATAACTGTATGTTTTATTATGTTAAAGATACTATATAAATAGATGTTATTGTTTTGAGAAGTGGAAGAACACCCTACTATCGATTGTGCATTGTTAGATAAATCTGGAGAATGCTGGTCAAGAGATAATGTGTTATATAGAATTTTACAGCACAGAAATAGGCCATTCTACCCAGCTGGTCCAGGCCAGAGTTTGTGCTCCCCATAAGTATCCTCCCACATTACTTCATCTAAGCCTGTCAGGATACCCTTTATTCCATCACAAAAGCAAAATACTGCAGATGCTGGAAACCTGAAACAAAAACAGCAAGTGCTGGAAATACCCAGCAGGTCAGGCAGCATCTTTGGAGCGAGGAACAGAGTTAAAGTTTCAGTTCAGCTGCAAGGTCAGTTTTTCTCTCTCCACAGATGCTGCCAGGCCTGCTGCATATTTTCAGCATTTACTGTTTTTATTTCTTTCTCTCTCCTGTGTTTATCCACCTTCCCTTAAATGCATCCGAGCCATTCACCTCAGCCGCTCCATTTGGTAGCGAGTTCTACATTCCAACCACTGTTGGAATTAGTTTTGTCAAATATACCCAGGAATTGAAGAGTACAAATGACTCCTACATGAAACTTCAAAAAAAAAAATGCCCCAAAGTTTTTTTTCACTGCATTTTAGCTACGAGGAATGATTGGATCAGCTGGGGTCAGTTTCCGTGGAACAGAGGAGGCTGAGGGGAGATTTAGTTGAAGTGTATAAAATTATGAGGGGCCTAGATAGAATGGATAGGAAGGACCTACTTTTCTTAGCAGAGAGTTCAATAATGAGGGGGCATAGATTTAAAGTAATTGGCAGAAGGATTAGAGAGGAGTTGAGATGTTTTTCACCCAGAGAGTGGTGGGGGTCTGGAACTCACTGTCTGAAAGGGTTGTAGAGGCAGAAACCCTCATCGCATTTAAAAAATACTTGGATTTGCGCTTGAAGTGCCCTAACCTACAGGGCTACGGACCAAGAGCTGAAAAGTAGGGTTAGGCTGGATTCCTCTTTGTTGGCCGGCACAGACGCGATGGGCCGAATGGCCACCACCTCATGCTGTACATTTCTCTGTGTTTCTATTTGTGTTTAAGACATCAGCTTGCATCATTATGGCATCTTTAATGTGGAAAAATGTCCAAGGTGCTGCACAGAGGTGTAAGGGGGGAAAAGGTGGCAAACCATGGAAGGAGATTTTGGGAGGGGTGACCAAAGCCTGGACAATAAGCTGGGTTTTCAGGAGGATGTTAGAAGACGTGGAGGGACAGAGGTGGAGAGATTCGGCAAGGAAATTTCAGACACGTCAGCCACAGGTGGCTGCCAATTAGTCTCACTCTCTTGCTCTTTTCCATTGCCCTACAAATGTTTCCTTTTCATGTATATATTCAATGAAAACAAAAAAAAAATCAATAATATTTGGGAGAGACAGAAAGAGAGGCAGTTAAATGAACTTTGAGAAAACAAAGAATGAAACGTTGGAGAGTCGGAGTCAGAGGGAAGATGGTTAGGGATGGCTCACTGACTGAGTTATTCTGTTGTTTTGACTTGTTGGAAACTGACTAAAATTGCTGGAGATCGGCACACGCGCACGCCTGTGTGCGCACAGAGACACCTATATTTCCCATCTGGACATCCTAGATGGAGGGCTAAGGCCCTTGGTGAACAGCACCATCAAGGTTGAAATGAGTGAATGACATGAGTTACACCAGGAAGTGCCAGCGACAAGATGACAGTGTAAATGTCTTGAAAATTTTAGGAAAGGGAGGCGGTGGCGTAGTGGTAGTGCGGCTGGACTAGTAATCCAGAGCCCAGGCTAATGCTCTGGGGGCATGCGTTTGAATCCCACCATGGCAGAAGGTGGAATTTGAACTTAATTACTAAGTCTGGAATTAAAAGCTAGTCTAATAATGACCATGAAACCATTGTCAATTGTTGTAAAAACCCATCTGGTTCACTAATGTCCTTCAGGGAAGGAAGTCTCCTGTCCTTACCCGGTCTGGCCTACATGTGACTCCAGACCCACCGCAATGTGGTTGACTCTTAACTGCCCTCTGAAATGGCCTAGCAAGCCACTCAGTTCAAGGGCAATTAGGGATGGGCAATAAATGCTGGCCTGGCCAGCAACGCCCACTTCCCAGAAACGAATTTAAAAAAGGCTGAGGGAGGTGAAGAACTCTGCAGTTTTCAGACTGTGCGAAAGAATGAGTTGGAGTAAGAGAATTTCAATGCAGGGAGGGAGAAGTGAGTGTAGGATGAGGTATTTGGAATTCAAGAGGGACAAGAGAGAAATATCTTGGATCTCTCACCACAGTAGTATCAGTAATGTTTTAAAATTAATTCACAGGGTGTGGGTGTCACTGGAAATGCCAGCATTTGTTGCCCATCCCTAAATAGCCCTTGAGAAGGTGGTGGTGAGCCACTGTCCTGAATGCAACTGAGTGCCTTGCTAGGCCATTTCAGGGACATTGTCTGTCAGGTATGATTCAGTGAATCATACTGTCAGGCTGTTGCTTGACTAGTCTGTGGGACAGCTCTCCCAACTTTGGCACCAGCCCCCAGATGCTAGTAAGGAAGACTTTGCTGGGTCAACAGGGCTGGGTTTGCCGTTATCGTTTCTGGTGCCTAGGTCGATGCCAGGTGGTCCGTCTGGTTTTATTCCTTTTTATTGACTTCGTAGCGGTTAGATACAACTGAATGGCTTGCTGGACCATTTCAGAGGGCATGCAAGAGTCAACCACATTGCTGTGGGTCTGGAGTCACATGTAGGCCAGACCAGGTAAGGACGGCAGATTTCCTTCCCTAAAGGACATTAATGAACCAGATGGGTTTTTACAACAATCTCATTTTGTTACTGGCTCAGTAGTGTGTATAAGCTGGGGATGTTGGCCGCCTCGAGGACTTCTGCGTTGGCGATAGTCCTGCCACCTGATGCCAAGGATTCTCCAGAGGCAGCGATGATGCAATGAATTGAGATGTCGCTCTTGGCTGACATACGTTGTCCAGGCCTCGCTGCCGTAGAGCTAGGTACTGAGGACACAGGCTTGATACACTGTGTTCCGTGTCAGTGCGCCATTTTCCCACACTCTCTTGGCCAGTCTGGAGATAGCAGCGGACACCTTTCCCTTGTTGATTTCTGCATCGAGAGACAGGTTACTGGCGATAGTTGAGCCAGGTAGGTGAACTCTTGACCACGGCGTGGTCGCCGATATTGGTAGATGGAGAATTTCTGAAGTCCTGTCCCATGATGTACGTTTTCTTGAGGCTGATGGTTAGGCCAAATTCGTTGCAGGCAGCCGCAATCCTGTTCATGAGTCTCTACAGACACTCTTCTGTGTGGGATGTTACTGCAGCATTGTCAGCAAAGAGGAGTTCCCTGATGAGGACCTTCCGTACTTTGGTCTTCGCTCTTAGACGGGCAAGGTTGAACAAACAACCTGCCATCTGATCTTGTGTGGAGGAAAATTCCTTCTTCTGAAGACTTGAACGCATGTGAGAGCAGCAGGGAGAAGAAAATCTCAAACAATGTAGGTGCGAGAACACAGCCCTGTTTCACGCCACTCGGGACAGGAAAGGGGTATAATGTGCTGGTATACCCTGTATAGAAAGCACTATAGTGAGCATGAGATAACATTCAAAGAATAAATACTGGTCAGTTTTAGTGATGCAAAAATTCTCTTTGATGTCAAGCGCCTGTTGAGAGCAAAAGGTTAACAGGAACCTTTAATATTGGAGTAGGTTAGGTAATAAATGTCAGTGGCTTGTTGGAATGGCAGCAATCCACAGCTTTGTAAATTGGGTAGTTTCATCTGAGTCAGTCGTCAATTGATTAATATTCAGATATGTGAACGCATCAGAAATTCTGCTGTTTCCTGCTTAGTTGTGAGTTCAGTTTCAGAATCACAGTATTGTCACCAGGATTATGCCGAGTAATGGTGCCAATACATTACAGGAAAAATTTCACCTAGACCAATACATTAGAATGGGCCAGTACCTTTTTTGTGCGAGAGGCCTGATGTGCCCGATAGAGTGTGGGTGTCACCGTCAGTGCTGCGTGACTGTGGTTATTTTTTAGTTTTGCTGGTTTTTTTGGCTTGTTCGAAATGGAGAGTGGCGTAATGGGCAGAACTCTCACCTCTGAGTCAGAAGGTGGGATTCAAATCCACTCCAGAGATTCACGCACATAATCCAGGCTGACACTGTGGTGCAGTACCAAAGGAGCACTGCACTGTCAGAGGGGCGGGTACTGAGGGAGCACTGCACTACCGGAGCGGCAGTACTGAGGGAGCGCTGCACTGTCAAAGGGGCAGTACTGAGGGAGTGCTGCACTGTCAGAAGGGCAATACTGAGGAAGCGCTGCATTGTCGGAGGGGCAATACTGAGGGAGCGCTGCACTGTCAAAAGGGCAGTACTGAGGGAGCGCTGCAATGTCAAAAGGGCAGTACTGAGGGAGTGCTGCACTGTCAGAAGGGCAATACTGAGGAAGCGCTGCATTGTCGGAGGGGCAATACTGAGGGAGCGCTGCACTGTCGGAGGGGCAATACTGAGGGAGCGCTGCACTGTCGGAGGGGCAATACTGAAGGAGCGCTGCACTGTCGGAGGGGCAATACTGAGGAAGCGCTGCATTGTCGGAGGGGCAATACCGAGGGAGCGCTGCATTGTCGGAGGAGCAATACCGAGGGAGCGCTGCATTGTCGGAGGGGCAACACCGAGGGAGTGCTGCATTGTCGGAGGGGCAATACTGAGGAAGCGCTGCACTGTCGGAGGGGCAATACTGAGGAAGCGCTGCATTGTCGGAGGGGCAATACCGAGGGAGCGCTGCATTGTCGGAGGAGCAATACCGAGGGAGCGCTGCATTGTCGGAGGGGCAACACCGAGGGAGTGCTGCATTGTCGGAGGGGCAATACTGAGGGAGCGCTGCATTGTCGGAGGGGCAATACTGAGGAAGCGCTGCATTGTCGGAGGGGCAATACCGAGGGAGTGCTGCATTGTCGGAGGGGCAATACTGAGGGAGCGCTGCATTGTCGGAGGGGGCAATACTGAGGGAGCGCTGCATTGTCGGAGGGGCAATACTGAGGGAGCGCTGCACTGTCGGAGGGGTGGGTACTGAGGGAGCACTGCACTGTTGGAGGGACAGTACTGAGGGTGTGCTGCATTATCTGGAGAAACAGCACTGAGGAAGTATTACACTGCCAGGGGTGCTGTATCAGATGTCACAGTTGGGTGATAGGCATTCGACATGAGGAAAAGCTCTCTGTGGTGTGGAACTTTGGAAACCGTCGATCCAAAGTCAGGGCTTCCACAAAATTCTCCATTTGACCAGGTTTCTGTCTTGGCCATGCTCTCAGGCGTCAAGAAATAGAGGCAAAGGGCTGGAAGCTGCTGTGCAAGCAGGAATGGGAAGTTGGAGGGAGAGTCTTGTCAGATTCCAGAGTCACCCTTGCAGTTAGGAACAATCTATGGTGCTTGGACCCGAGAGGAATGTTTGTCAAAATTAGTAATTTTACATCTAAAATGTCTCGAGTATAGCACAAACTTCCAGTGAGTATCTCATTTATTGCACGCCTGTCACACCTTGATGATAAAGCATTGAATTCTCCAACTTGCCGTCAGCAAAGCCATATTACCAGTGTATTATCTTTAAATGCCACATGAAATGATCCAATTACATTTTCTATATGTGTGTTCTCAGCTGCCCAGCCAATAAATCAGGAACGAAATAATAACTTCGAGGGTTTGTTTTTGTTCACTGCGATGGTATGTGCAGTCGTCAGTGAAATAGGATCTAAGTGACCAACTCGCACGTTTGAAGTCACCGCAGGAGAAAATTGATCAATTATTCAAATTTCTGTCACTCGCCTACATCTAGCAGTGACCGCAAAAAGTCGACAGCTAACAAAAGTCCGAGGAATGTTTTCATCTCTCCCTCTATGCTGTCAGAGGCTGTTTCCAACCTTGGCCAACTCATGAATGACATGCAGTGCTCCTGGAACCCCGCCCAAAGAAACAGGCTTTAGCGTGTTTGAAACGTGCAAAAGAGCATGGTGGATAAGACGGTGCAAATTAGAGGCCTGCTACCCAACCCGAACCCGACGGGACCCGACGACGTGTTGGGGTCGGGTCGGACCCATTTTCCGGGGCCGGCTTTCGGTCATGGCTCAGGCCGGGCCGAGTGCTGATCGAGTCGGGTTGCGCCGGACACACACGGTAAGCGCTCTGATGGTAAGTATAAAAAATAAAAAAACTTACCTGAGCTGGGAGTCTGGGGGGCGAAACTGAGTCTGCGCAGTGAGCGAGTGGCATCACTATGACGTCTCGCGCATGCGCTGCAGCTTCGGTGTCGGGAAGGTAAGTAAGCAGATGGTCGGATCGGGGTCGGGTCGGGCTCAGGGCAAAATCGGAGGGATTCGGGCTGGGTCGGGCTTGGGCCTGCTGTGGTTTGGTCGGGTTCGGGTTGGTTTCTTTTTCCTGACCTAAAGCAGGCCTCTAGTGCAAATGTGTCAGCACTCAGCGTATCTCTATGTACTTACACTAAAGTGGAGTTGATCCACAACTTGAAACCTTTAATGATTTTTTTGCCAGCTGGAACTGAATTATTAATTGCCCATTGATTTTCGGAGAGTATTAACGGGATGACCCCATTCCTAGAAAGGGTTTCAACTGGAATTTGATGACTTTTGACAAAAAGGAACAACAAATCTGAATGTTAGGATGTAAGGTTATGTAATAGGAACCTTACAAACCACAGCCCCATCTATAAGACGTGCTCCCCAGTGAGAAGAGTCCAAAGCCAAGTCAGTGCTTCCAGGGCAGTGTCTCTGGGATGGACTGTAGCAGCTGCACTTGGTGCCTCCAGGATTTGATCTTTGATCGACTGTTGGACTCACAGTCAATATCTCTAGGCTTTCCTTGCTTTGTAAAGGATGTGGTAAATGGACACTTGGATAATAATGATCTGCTTGGGCCAAGTCAACATGGATTTATGAATGGGAAATCACATTTGACGAACCTGTTGGAGTTTTTTGAGGATGTTCCTAACAGAATTGATAAAGGGGAGTCAGTCGACGTGGTATACTTGGATTTTCAAAAGGCCTTTGAAAAAGTCCCCCACAGGAGGTTGGTTAGCAAAATTAAGGCACATGGGATAGGAGGTAATATACTGGCATGGATTAAGGATTGGTTAACAGGCAGAAAACATAGAGTAGGAATAACCGGGTCATTCTCACGTTGGCAGGCTGTGACTAGTGGGGTACCTTCGAGATCAGTGCTTGGGCCCCAGCTGTTCACAATATATATCAATGATTTGGATGTGGGGACCAAATGTAGTATTTCCAAGTTCACGGATGACACAACACTAGTTGTGAATGTGTGTTGTGAGGAAGATGCAAAGTGGCTTCAAGGGGATTTGGAATGTGGCAGATGGAATATAATGTGGAAAAATGTGAGGTTATGCACTTTGGTAGGAAGAATAGATGTGCAGAGTATTTCTTAAATGCTAAAAGATTAGAAAGTGTAGATGTACAAAGGGACCTGGGTGTCCTTGTCAATAAGTCACTGAAAGCGAACATGCAGGTGCAGCAAGTAATTAAAAAGGCTAATGGTATGTTAGCCTTTATCGCAAGAGGATTTGAGTGCAGGAGTCACGAAGTCTTGCTTCAATTGTATAGAACCATGGTTAGACTGCACCTGGAGTACTGTGTGCAGTTTTGGTCCCCTTACCTTAGGAAGGATATTATTGCCATAGAGGGAGTGCAACAAAGGTTCACCAGACTTGTTCCCGGGATGGCGGGACTGTCCTATGAAGAGAGATTGGGGAAACTGGGTCTGTATTCTCTAGAGTTTTGAAGAATGAGAGGTTATCCTATTGAAACTTATAAAATACCTAAAAGGGTAGACAGGGTAGGTGCAGGTAAGATGTTTCCCCTGGTTGGGGATTCTAGAACCAGGGGGCACAATTTCAAAATAAGGGGGAATCCACTTAGGACAGAGATGAGGAGAAATTTCTTTACTCAGAGGGTTGTGAATCTTTGGAATTCTCTAACCCAGAGGGCTGTGGAAGCTCAGTCATTGAGTATGTTTCAAGCAGAGATTGACAGATTTCTAAATACAAATGAGATAAGGGGATATGAGGATAGTGTGGGAAAAAGGCATTGACTTGGATGATCCGCCATGATCGTACTGAATGGTGAAGCAGGCTCGATGGGCTGAATGGCCTACTCCTGCTCCTATGTTCCTATGTGAGTTATTCTGCTTGTTTTGGCTTGTTGGAAATGGCAAGTTAAATTGCTGGTTAGTTGTTAGCTTTGCCATAATGGTAGCACTGAAGGTCATGGGTTCAAACCCCACTCCAGAGACTTGACCACATAGTGTAGGCTGGCACTTTGGTGCTGCACTGTTGGAGATGCCATATTTCAGATGAGATGTTAAAACCATCCTGGCATTATTGGAAGAACAGGGAAGATCTCCTGGTTTCCTGACTGATATTTATCCATCAACCAGCATGATTAAAACAGATTATCTGGTCCTTTATCATGTTACTGTTTGCAGGAGCTTGCTGTGTGCAAATTGGGTGCCACATTTCCCTACATTCTTCTTCTTAGGCAGTCCCTCGGGAACGAGGATGACTTTCTTCCACTGCAGGGTTGTGGGTCCTTAGGTGACTGAATAGTCCAATTCTGGATCCGCACACTCCGCCACAGGTGGGGCAGGTGGTGTTTGGTGAGGAGCTCGAATTTCCGAACGCTGCTTCCGCCATTTGCACTTGGTCGCTGCTTGGACATGTTGACGTTGTTCGAACTGGCTGGCACCTTTACAGATGCTCCTCCATTTTGGACATTCTCGGGCAAGAGGTTCCCACGAATCAGTGGAGATGTCACATTTTTTCAGGGAGGCTTTAAGGATATCCTCGTAATGTTTCCTCTGCCCTGCTGGTAGCCTCTTGCCGTGACGGAGCTCGGAGTAGAAAGCTTGATTCGGGAGTCTTGTGTCAGCAATCGGACAATATGGTTTGTCCAACGTAACTGACTAGCCATGACCAGTGTCTCGATACTGGGGGTGTCGGCCTGAGAGAGGACATTGATATTGGAGCGCCTGTCCTGACACTGAATTTGCAGGATCTTGTAGAGGCACCACTGATGATATCTTTCCAGGGCTTTGAGCTGTCTGTTGTACAGTGTCCTATTTCCAACGCATACAGGAGGGCAGGTAACACTGCGGCCCTGTAGATCATGACCAGGTTTGAGGTGCCACGTTTCCCTACATTACAACAGTGACTACACTTCAAAAAATATTTCACTGACTGTGAAGTGTGTGTGGGTTATCCTGAGATCATTAAAAAGGTGCTATATAAATGCAGGTTATTTCTTACTGCAGAACGGCACACGCTGTCATTTATTTTGAGAAGCCTAGATACGGAGCCAAGGTTCTCGGCAGAAAACCATGAAGGTTGAGTGAAAGAGAAATATTAGCTAAAGAACAGAGAGAGCTGTCAGTCAAGCCATTTCAAAGACGCAACGGTGCATAGAAAACATGACACCTTTCCAATCGCACCTTCCTTACCCAGCCTCATATACCTAATTATTGCTTTGGCCTTTCTTAACTTGATCAGCCTGAGGATAAAGTTACTGAATAAGCTGCTGTTAAGACGCTGGCCTGTGTCTAATAGACACTTTAGCAGCAACAAAAAAGCAGTCATTTCATCTGGAGCTTCAAATGCTGAATGTAATAACCTCAAACTCCAAACAGTTCAATATTCTCAACTGGATTATTACCTTGTAAATCACTGACAGCTGCCCAGTATGTATATAATTTTTCTTATGAATGGCACTGATGGTGAGATTTCCTATTAAATCTGTAAAAACGCAGTGTTACTTTTTTATTTATTTTTAAGTGCAATCTCAAAGCTCCAAATGGAAAAGCTGAGTTCCAATTCCAATCTTGGCTCACATTTGTGTTGATGGAAAGAAAGGTTTGCATTTATATAGTGCCTTTCATAACCAACAGACATCCCAATGCGCTTTACAATCACTGAAGTACTTTTGAAGTGTGGCCATTGTTGTAATGCAGGAAAGGTGGCAGCCAGTATGTGCAAAGCAAGCTCCCACAAACAACAATGTGATAATGGCCAGATAATCTGGTTTTGTGATGTTGATTGAAGGATAAATATTGACCAGGACACCAGAGCTAACTCCTCTCTGCCCTTCTTTGAAATAATGTAATTGGATCTTTTAGATCAGGAGTATCCAACATTTTTGAGTGGAGGCCGCATTGCAATTTTTGCTCTGCGCAGGTGGCCGGTGAGCAAATTTCGAATGATAAAGGCATTGAAAAGTTACCTTACAAATAAAAACAACAACAAATGTACATTTTTGTGAGGAAACTGTAAATGTGAAGACTAATTTATTGACTTACTTTCTCGTCACTGTATTGAAAACTGATTTAGTGACATACCCGGCATTGTTTTTACTTGCGTAAGTAGTCAATCTCTGCCCGCACACATGATGTAGCGATGCAGAGTATTCTGGATAGATGTCCACCTTTCAGGAGTGATCCTGATCTCTCTCTCTGTCTCTGCCTCTTTCTCTCCCTGTGTTCCCCCCATTCTGTGTCGTCCTCGCTCTCTGTGTTCTCCCCCAGACACCCCGGCGCTCTCTGTCCCCATGCCTCCCTCTCTCTCTGTCCCCGTCTCTCTCTCTGTCTCCATCCCTCTCTCTCTCTGTCCCCGTCCATCTCTCTCTCTCTCTCTGTCCCCGTCTCTCTCTCTCTCTCGCTCTGTCCCCGTCCCCCTCTCTCTCTCTGTCCCCGTCCCCCTCTCTCTCTCTGTCCCCGTCCTCCTCTCTCTCTGTCCCCGTCCTCCTCTCTCTCTGTCCCCGTCCTCCTCTCTCTCTGTCCCCGTCCTCCTCTCTCTGTCCCCGTCCTCCTCTCTCTCTCTGTCCCCGTCCTCCTCTCTCTCTGTCTCCGTCCTCCTCTCTCTCTGTCTCCGTCCTCTCTCTCTGTCCCTGTCCCCCTCTCTCTCTCTGTCCCCGTCCCCCCCCCCTCTCTCTGTCCCCGTCCCCCCTCTCTCTGTCCCCATCCCCCTCTCTCTCTCTCTGTCCCCATCCCCCTCTCTCTCTCTGTCCCCGTCCCCCTCTCTCTCTGTCCCCGTCCCCCTCTCTCTCTGTCCCCGTCCCCCTCTCTCTCTCTGTCCCCGTCCCCCTCTCTCTCTCTGTCCCCGTCCCCCACTCTCTCTCTGTCCCCGTCCTCCTCTCTCTCTGTCCCCGTCCCCCTCTCTCTCTCTGTCCCCGTCCCCCTCTCTCTCTCTATCCCCGTCCCCATCTCTCTCTCTGTCCCCGTCCTCCTCTCTCTCTCTGTCCCCGTCCCCCTCTCTCTCTCTGTCCCCGTCCCCCTCTCTCTCTCTGTCCCCGTCCCCCTCTCTCTCTCTGTCCCCGTCCTCCTCTCTCTCTCTGTCCCCGTCCCCCTCTCTCTCTCTGTCCCCGTCCCCCTATCTCTCTCTGTCCCCGTCCCCCTATCTCTCTCTGTCCCCGTCCCCCTATCTCTCTCTCTCTCCGTCCCCCTCTCTCACTCTGTCCCCACCTCTCTCTGTCCCCATCCCCCCCCCTCTGTCTCTCCCCATCCCCCTCTCTCTCTGTCCCCGTCACCCCCTCTCTCTGTCCCCGTCTCTCTCTCTCTCTCTCTCTGTCCCCCCTCTCTCTCTCTCTCTCTCTCTCTCTCTGTCCCCCTCTCTCTCTCTCTCTCTCTCTCTCTCTGTCCCTCCCTCTCTCTCTCTCTCTCTCTCTCTCTCTCTCTCTCTCTCTCTCTCTCTGTCCCCGTCTCTCTCTCTCTCTCTGACAGTTGCAATGAGCAGGAGCACTCAGCACACGGCCCAGCTGCTGGAGCAAGAACCCAACTCCCAACATCGGCGGATTCGGGGTTTTCTGGCGGGCTTTTGAAAAAAGAAGTCGGAAAACCCCGAATCTGTCAAAGTTGGGAGGCGCGTTCCTGCTCCAGCAGTTGGGCCGTGAAACTCAGCTCGATGTTTTTAAAAAGGTTGCTCTGCAAGGAGAAGACGATGAGAAATTTCCCATCTCCAGTCACGGAGCCCTGGGGAGGATGAGGAACAGTCCCCGGTACAGTTTGCATCTGCGGGCTGGATGGAAACCTTTGGCGAGCCATTTCCTGGCCTGTGGGCGGCATGTTGGGCAACCCTGTTTTATACCCACCCTGAGAAGAGGACGGGGCCTCGGTTTAACGTCTCATCCGAAAGACGGCACCTTCGAGAGTGCAGCACTCCCTAACTACCGCATTGCGTGTCAGCCTAGTGGGACTTGAACCCACAACCTTCTGACTCAGAGAAGAGAGTACTACCCACTGAGCCACAGCTGACACTTGCCAGCATTTCTTGTCCATCTTTGACCTTAAGTTGCCTCACAGGCTGGAACAGCTGATCTCTCTGCTGTATTTTCATTGGTCCACCATTGCTGGCCATGTATTCAGCTGTTGAGTCCCTAAGCTATGGAATTCCCTCCCTAATCCGTTCCACCTCTCTACCTTACTTACTTTAAGATGCTCCCTAAAACCTACCTCTTTGACCAAAATTTTGGTCACCTGTCCTAATAGCTCCTTTTGGTGCTCGGTGCCACATTTTGTTTGATAACTCTCCTATATTAAAGGCACTATATAAATGAAAGTTGTTGTTGTATAGTATAGTCTTGCCTTCCATTTTGCAGCTGGGCAAGTGTTGGTCAAAGTGTCCTTTTTGCTCTGCCTCCCAGGTTGTCGGGAAATTGCACTGGCGTCATCTGTAAGCTGGCCTGCACAGATCGGGCGATACTCAGTAACCTGTCCCAACACTTCTCATGGGGAGTTGGGGGCAGGGAGGTGAGGCAGGGGAAGTAAATATGCACTGAATTTGGTGAACTTATTTTCTTATAGCCATGGAAAAGGACATCTCATTTCCAATGCATTTATCCTGCATTACGTCAGTGATTACACATCATAAAATGTACTGCATTGACTATAAAATGCTTTGGGACATCCCGGGTTCGTGAAAGGCACTATTTAAATACGATGATTTATAATGCGGAATTCTCTTCGTCAAAAGGCGGTGGACGCAGAGCCTTTGAATATTTTTAAGGCAGAGGTAGATAAATCCTTGATAAACAAGGGGATGAAAGATTATTGGGGTGGGCGGGAATGTGGAGTTGAGGTTGCAGTTATGGGGGGGCGGTAGCATTACGGTAATGTCACTGGACTAATAATTCAGAGCCCAGGCTAATGTTTTGGGGCGTGGGTTCAAATCAGACCGTGGCGGATGGTGAAATTTGAATTCAATTTAATAAACCTGGAATTAAAAGCTGGTCTAATGGTGACCATGGAACCATTGTCGATTGTTGTAAAAACCCATCTGGTTCACTAATGTCCTTGAGGGAAGGAAATCTGCTGTCCTTACCTGGTCTGGCCTACATGTGACTCCAGACTCTCAGCAATGTGGTCGACTCTTAAATGTCCTCTGAAATGGCCTAGCGAGCCATTCAGTTCAAGGGCAATTAGGGATGGGCAATAAATGCTGGCCTAGTCAGTGGCGCCAACATCCCACAAAATGAATAAAAAAAGATCAGCCATGATCTTGTTGAATGGTGGAGCAGGCTCGAGGGGCTGAGTGGCCTCCTCCTAATTTGTATGTTTGTATGTTCATGTGGAAACTGAACACGAGCAGGGTGGATAATTTCACAAGGTGGGGCCTGTTTTTCTATCCTCCCATTAGTGATGTCCTCGTATGTAAGGTGTAGTTTGCATAGTTGATTTAAACTAGGGAAAAATTTCTGTGAACAGTTATAATTTGTTGAATGGGTCAATTGGATGGCTAATATCAGTTGTCCCATTGTACGTGAATGTTTGGGCGGGGATGGTTGGTCTGCTCTGAGGTGAGATGTACCTATGATGCCCAGTTGACCCTACATTGAATGGATGACAGACATGTCGACCAGCATGGCTGCAATCCAGTTTGATCATGGCCCCCATTACAGTGCAGATTTACCACAATGATACCTGGACTCCAAGAGTTAAATTACGAGGAGAGATTACACAATCAAGGGTTGTATTCCCTGGAATTTAGAAGATTAAGGGGTGATTTAATTGTAATTTTCAAGATATTAAGGTGACCGGATGGGGTAGATTGGAAAAAATATTTCAGCAGGTTGGGGAGTCTAGGACTAGGGGCATAGACTAAAAATTAGAGCCAGACCTTTCAGGAGTGAAATTAGGAAACACTTTATTTTATTTAGAGATACAGCACTGAAACAGGCCCTTTGGCCCACCGAGTCTGTGCCAACCATCAACCACCCATTTTATACTAATCCTACATTAATCCCATATTCCCTACCACATCCCCACAATTCTCCTACCACTTACCTACACTAGGGGCAATTTACAATGGCCAATTTACCTATCAACCTGCAAGTCTTTGGCTGTGGGAGGAAACCGGAGCACCCGGCGGAAACCCACGTGGTCAAACTCCGCACAGGCAGTACCCAGAATCGAACCCGGGTCCCTGGAGCTGTGAGGCTGCAGTGCTAACTACTGCACCACTGTGCCGCCCAAAGGGTGGTAGAAGTTTGGAATACTTCCGTAAACAGCTGAGGTTAATAGATTTTTGTTATCTAAAGGTGTTAAGGGACATAGGAAGGGGATTTGAGAGAGGATATGGAATCAGTGGTGCTTTTAGACTGCTGTTGTTTTCTGAAATAAAACCGAAAGTGTTGGAAATACTCAGCAGGTCAGGCAGCATCTGTGGAGAGAGAAACAGAGTTAATGTTTCAGGTCGACGACCTTTCATCAGAACAGAATTATTTTCTGTCCAGTTTCCAAACTTCTGCCAACTGTATTTATGCATTTGATTGATCTAAAGAGCTGAGTAAATGTTTGGGCGACATATTTAGCCAATTGCGCTTCTTCATTAGTTTTAATTGGCTCCGTGTGTCAAGACCCTTTAATTTTGAGGTACGCACAAGAAGATGGTAGACGACTTGAGGAAAAGCTAAAGGGAAACAGTGCACCATGTAAAAATGTGTACTCCCATCTGGGAAAGCTGATTTAGATTAGGTGCATGTGTGGCTTTTAACACTGCAGTTAAATTTTATTTCTAACTGTTTCCGTGCTGTTTATCGTGAGGCTGCAGTTTTATTTTTATTTGCCCATGAGATGAAATCGCCACGGCAAAGGCCAGCATTTGTTGCCTGTCCCTAATTATCCTTGAGAAGGAGGTGGTGAACTGTCACCTTTAACTGCTGCAGTCCGTTGGGTGTAGGTTCTGGCTGAATGAGTGCAGCTTGAATAACACTTGCAGCTCAACACCATCCAGGACAACGCAGCCCGCTTGATGGGCACCCCATTTACCACCTTCAGTGTTCACTCCCTTCACCACCGGCACACCGTGGCTGCATCATCTACAAGGTGCACTGCAGCATGGGGTACATATGGCATATAGGGGCCTCAGTGTTTAATGATTAGCTGGAAAAGCAGACAAAGTGAGCAAGATTCAATGATGTGGGGTGGGGGAGGGAGGGGGTTAGAGTGCAGAGACAAATCGGGGGTTGGAGGGGTGGGTAGTGGGCGACAGAGAGAGGAGAGTTTTTTTGTGTTTAAACCAAAGCCTTCATCCAAATAAAAGAGCAGACTGAACATCCACAGTCTCTGAGATATTTCCAGTCCCAGATGTGCAGACATACCAGAGAAGGAAGCATCCCAGTGAACCGTCCTCTGGGAAACCAGTCATAGATGCTGCAGCCAACCTTTCCATCTCCACAGTGCACCAAGGAGAGTGGTTAAAAGCAGCACTTATACATTTTTCATGCAGCCCCTGTTCCTTATTTCCTTGCTCATTAGAGAAACTCAGAACCCAGTATTCCCTGGATGAAAATTTTAATGAGTAATTTCACAAAATGGGAAGTAAATTACTCAAACATTCTTGCGTTTGCAGTCCCTGCCTACTACCCAGCACTCGATCCTTTCCAAAACAGCAATTAAGATCGACAAAGCGTGACCTTACTAAGAACTCTGATATTGCACTAACTTCCTCCAATTTGCATTGCCGGGGCCCTTTGAGAACCACACTGGTGGTTTGGCTCCAGATAGTCTTTCGAGCTGGTCCAAGCCTGAGCTCCAATGAGCTGCTGCATAATTCCCAATCGGAGTGTGACGTTTACCTTGATCCATTTGTGGGGTTTTTTTCACAGTGCTCAGGAGGTAATTGAATAATGTTGTGAGTGCATCTTCCTATTTCACCTGGAGACCGAAACGTATGTCAAATACCTAATCTGCTTCAAGCTTATAATATTTAATCCCCTTGTGCTGTTGAGCGGATTTTTCTTAATGAATATTCGCTCCTCCGTGCTTGTGTTTTGCTTTTCTCCAAACCTCTTGTGACCAACCTACCCCCAACCATCATATGTTATATTCCTGACCGCACCCCCCCCCCCCTCCCACCTACACCTCTTTCCCACCCTCTTCCCCCTTCTGCTTCTCCCTGAGGTGTTTGCCCTCCAGTACCTCAGCCATGTGCCCCTTCTTCATTCTGTTGCCTTGATGCTGAGCGTCACCAAGCTATTCTGCTGTATGGGGCACCATCCCAGCTGAGGTCCCCCGTATCACAGATGCCAATCTACAACCAATTTGATTCACCCTACATGATATCAAGAATGGCTGAAAGCACTGGATACAGCAAAGGCTATGGGCCCTGACAACATCCCGGCTGTAGTACTGAAGGCTTGTGCTCCAGAACTAGCGCATCCCTAGCCAAACTATTCCAGTCCAGCTACAACACTGGCATTTACCTGACAATGTGGAAATTGCCCAGGTATGTCCTGTCCACAAAAGCAGGACAAATCCAATCTGGCCAATTACCACCCTATCAGTCTACTCTCAATCATCAGCAACATGATGGATAATATCGTTGACAGGGCTATCAAGTAGCACTTACACAGCAATAACGTGTTCACTGATGCTCAGTTTAGGTTCCGTCAGGACCACTCAGCTCCGGACCACATTACAGCCTTGGTCCAAACATGGAATTCAAGAGGTGAGGTGAGAGTGACTGCCCTTGACATCAAGGCAGCATTTGACCGAGTGTGGCATCAAGGAGCCCGAGCAGAATTGAAGCCAGAGAGAATCGGGGAATATTTTCCACTTCTTCATCTTCTTCTTTGCCTCCTTGTCTCAAGAGACAATGGGTAAGCGCCTGGAGGTGGTCAGTGGTTTGTGAAACAGCGCCTGGAGTGGCGGTAAAGGCCAATTCTAGAGTGACAGAGTCTTCGACACGCCGCTTTTAGCCCTGCCTTTATGGCTGTCTGCCAGCTCTGGCGATCACTGGCAACTGACTCCCACGACTTGTGGTCAATGTCACAGGACTTCATGTCGCATTTGCAGACGTCTTTAAAGCGGTGACATGGACAGTCTGATACCAGTGACGAGCTCGCTGTACAATGCGTCTTTGCGGATCAGACTGGTCAGAGTCATACCTAGTACAAAGGAAGATGCTTGTGGTTGTTGGAGGCCAATCATCTGAGCCCCAGGACATCACAGCACATGTTCCTCAGGGTAGTGTCCTAGGTCCAACCATCTTCAGCTGCTTCATAATAACCTTTTCTTCATTGTAAGGTTAGAAGTGGGGATGTTTACTGATGATTGTGAAATGTCCAGTACCATTTGTAACTCCTCAGATACTGAAGCAATCGGTGTCCACATGCAGCAAGACCTGGGCAACATACATGCTTGGGTTCAAAAGTGGCAAGTAACATTCATTCCACACAAGTGCCAGGCAATGACTATCCTCAACAAGAGAAAATCTAACCATCTCCCCTTGAAGTTCAGTGACGCTGCCATCATGGAATTCCCCCACCATCAACATCCTGGGGATTACCATTGATCAAAACCTTAACTGGAGCAGCCATATAAATACTGTGGCTACAAGAGCAGGTCAGAGACTGGGAATTCTCCTGACTTCCCAAAGCCTGTCGATGATTTACAAGGTACAAATAAGGAATGTGATGGAAAACTTTCCACTTGCCTGGATGAGTGCAGCTGCTGCAGTACTGAAGAAGCTCGACACCATCCAGGACAAAGCAACCAACTTGATTGGCATCCCATCCACCACCTTCAACATTCACTCCCTTCAGCACCAACGCACAGTGGCAGCAGGGCGTGCCTCTACTGCTCTCTGGGGAAGAGAATTCCACAAACTAACAACCCTCTGAGGGGAAAGAAATTCTCTTCATCTCCATCTTAAATAAGTAACTGCCTCGATACTTCCCACTTGCCTTGCTAGGCTTTCAAGATTGTGTGATATTGGGGAGATTGTCATCAGCCTACTTTACAACCTCAGGGCAACGAGAGGTCTGTCCCTTTCAGGAATACTTCCTGAATGCCTATCTCTAAATGTTGGTTGGATTTGGTTGCACCCATTCTGAGTGATCTAACTAGTCATAAGATCTTTACAATTTCTACAATGCCTCTGGGCGCATCTCTCTCTCTCTCTTTCTAATTCCTAGCTGCCATGTTTCTCGTGACGTTATACCTGAAGCGAAGGCTTCATTGCACTGGCCCTTGATATTTGCAGTGAGCTAGAAATTCTGTCTTATTAATCTTACGATGCATGGTTCAGTGCAGCTCCCATCAAGCACAATCAGGAGAGCCTTGAGTTGAAAGGATGGTGAAATGATTTGAGCATGACCAGAATTTTGTTGCAAGAGTATTTGGTTAGGAACTGAAAAGCCTCATGCCATGAACATAGGAAACAGGAACAAGAGCAGGCCATTCAGCCCCTCGAGCCTGCTCCACCATTCAACTAGATTATAGCTGATCTTCTACCTCAACACCATTTTCCAGCATTATCCCCATATCCCTTGATACCTTTAATATCTAAAAATCTATCCATCTCTCTTACTCTCAATAACTGAGCCTCAGGACTTTGGAGTGGGACTTGAACCCACAACATTTTGACTCAGAGGTGGGAAGCATTACTGACTGAACCATGGCTGACATACCTTCAGAGAGTCATTGAGTGTGACAGACATTGCAAATTGGGTGATGCCTTGAGGATTTGTCAACTGATTGTGAATGGCTTCATGAATGGGGAATCAACAGTGGTGAGTCGCCTTATACAGAGTTCAGTGTGAGCTGGCGGGCAGCCATAAAGGCGGGGCTAAAGTGTGGCGAGTCGAAGAGACTTAGCAGCTGGCAGGAAAAAAGACAGAGGCGCAAGGGGAGAGCCAACTGTGTAACAGCCCCGACAAACAAATTTTTCTGCAGCACCTGTGGAAGAGCCTGTCACTCTAGAATTGGCCTTTATAGCCACTCCAGGCGCTGCTTCACAAACCACTGACCACCTCCAGGCGCGTATCCATTGTCTCTCGAGATAAGGAGGCCAAAGAGAGGGCAGGTCAGAAAAAATGATCTGCCGAGGATTAACTGGGGTCACTCCTGGTAAGTTCCAGTTTGTTTTAGTGTAATGGGTATATGGAATGCATTCCTGAAGATTTCATCACACCATTCACCCCATCCCCATACTCCCGCCATTGCTCGCCCAATACATTCATCCTCGAGGCGCTCCGCATCCCCATGGCCAATTGGAAAGCAACAAGACTCTTCATTATCTGATTGGATGATTCTTGACGGTCAGTCCAACAGCTTTTTTTCCCATTTCCAATATAAAACAAAAATGCCACAATTATTTGTCATCCCCTTTTGAGTTTCCTCCTGAATTGCTTGCAGCAGCGTCCTGGAGATTAATCTTCAATTCTTGGAGACTCCAGGGCGCTCCTGGAGGTTTGGTAACCCGAAACAAAGCACAAATCTGACCATATTTGTATCAAACCGCATGTGGCCTGGTAACAACCAGAAAACTGCAACATGAATTGAAGGTAAACCATGTTCTCATCTCTGAAGCACACAGGGGGGCAGTTCAGTCAGGAATGTTGACCTGTATTAAGGAGCTCTTGATAAGTTCCTAACTGTTCTGTGATTTCACAGTAAATTAAGCTTCAGGCAATGCAAACAATCCAAGATGTAATGGCAGAGAAAAAAAACTGTTAAACAGCAACAGAGGAAGGAAAAAACTGTGGAATGCAAATGTTTAAAAAGTGTTTTTCTTGGTCAAATTTTGTAATCAGCAGACTGACGGATGTTGGTTCTTTTCAAGCACCTCTCTCGAAATCGTTCCGGTCAAGTAGAGTAACGCTGCACCAACAATGCCCAGTCTCAGAAGAGTGCTCACAACTGCCTGATTGTGTTGCATTTTACTCATTTCCCAAAGCAGCCGTCATGTTGCTTATGTGAACAAGATTAACAAGTGCGAGGCAATTAGTTTTCGAGTACGTGTCCGATGTAAATTCGAGCTTTGATGTTGCACAATATTGGGCTGCTATATTGGAACTCACTACCTGTTACCCTGGATATAGATCCTCGCTGAACCAAATGACTCTCTACAGGCAATCATAACTAAGAACAAATGAAGGTTGGAACATCATGCTGAGCCTGTTACGCACCACCTGTGTCCATGTTGGTGTAAACTTGGGTCTCCCCCCAGCCCCCCCCCACCTCCCCCTAACCAGCCTGTCCTTACTGAGATGATGGTCCTTGTTGGTTCCATATATACCCTTGGGATCCTCAGGAATCTAGACTCTTTCCTGTCATACAATTGAGGGAAGACGCCTTTCCCCTCTTACCTAGTTATTAGAATGTGCTCCTCCACTGACTCCCTCCTGCATGCAACCACCCCCCCTTCATTGGATTTGTTATGTGAGAACCTGTTTTTGAGGACATGTCCACTGTAAGATTAAACCTTGCTCTTTAGTTATATAATGTCTCCTATTTCTGATGCTGCCCAGTGAGTGGCCATTGTTGAGTTTGTGGTGGACTTCCACTGTCCAATTCCCAACACAGAGGAGCAAGGTTTCCAAGTGGATTAAAGGACAGGGAGAAGGTCCCAACAGGATTCAATCGTGACTTTCCAAAGGGAACTGGATAAGCACCTGAAGAGAAAAAATTTGCAGGGGTGTGGAGAATGGGCAGGGGAGTGGGACTAGCTAAATTGCACTTAGAGACCTGGCTCAAATTTGGTAGGTTGAATGGCTCCCTGTGCTGTAACCATTCTGTGATTCTAGAGGGGATTACAGCCACTCCAGGCGCTGCTTCACAAACCACTGACCACCTCCAGGCGCATATCCATTGTCTCTCGAGATAAGGAGGCCCAAAAGAAGAAAGAAGAAGAGGGGATTATGCATGCAAGTTATCAGGCCATTTTCCAGTACGGTATATTAATCATTGCGGTAGTTTCCATAAACTTGAGTGATGCATACTTCTCAGTTTCAATCTGGAAGTGCCATTGAAAGTTCCTCAGTTAATTTCACAGACCAGTTCCCAGTATAAGGTTCTGCCCTTCAGCTTCTCAGCGTCCTGGGTTTTCACCAAATGTCCACCCATAGTGGTGGCACGTGTCAGCCTGCAGCTTCTCTATCTGTATCACTATCTAGATGATTATCTGGTCAGACCTCCCAGCATATCCTTCAAATAGTGAAAGACAGGACTCTATTCGACCTTGTGAAATCCCATCTGGAACACCGCAACATGTTGTATTCTTGGTGATATTTTTCAGAACCTCCCAATCGTAGTTCTCACTCGTACAATTCCTCACTGTACCTTTCTCTTCAAGAAACCCAAGTGAAAATTTGCAGGATTATGGAGAAAAGGCAGGAGAGTGGGACTAGGTGAGTTGCTGTTGAAGGGCGGGCACAAACGCGATGGGTCGAATGGCCTCCTTCTGTGCTGTAACCATTCTGTGATTCTTCAGCCAGCTTCTTGGTGATCCTTCCTGATCTCCCCTTCCTGGTTCGGTATCCATTCCTCATATAGCTTCTGTGAAGCACATTGGGACAAGATGTTTCCACTTGTGGAGGAGTCCCAATCCAGGGACCATAAATATAAGATAGTCACTAATAAATCCAATGGGGAATTCAGGAGAAACATCTTTACCCAAAGAGTAGTTAGAATGTGGCATCTGCTATCACGATTGGTTGAGGTGAATAGCGTAGATGCATTTAAAGGGAAGCTAGACAAGTACGTGAGGGAGAAAGGGATAGAAGGATATGTTGATAGGCTGAGAAGAAGTAGGGTGGGAAGAGGCTCATTTAGAACATAAGCACTGGCATAGACCTGTTGGGCCGAATGGCTTGTCTCTACGTTGTAAATTCTCAAAGGTTCTGGGCAGTTCTGAACCTTATTTGGGTTCTTGGACAAAACAAAACAGTTGGCAGACATTAGTTACGGTGCAACAAATTAAGAGGATTTATTAAGTAGCAAAGTTATACTTAACCAGGTGATAGTTTACAAGTCACACATGGCCTATTCTGTCTGGAGCAGCCGGGATACAGGCTGACGTCAGTTCTGGTCTTACTTTTTCCTTTTTCTTTTTAACCCTTTCTTGGAGGTTTACACTCTTAACCGGACGACCCTCCCCAGTTCTTTTGATTGTTCTCGAGTACATACGATCACTTTCCCATTGGTTTCTTAAAGTGACAGGCACCTAGGGACAGTGCTATCCTTTAAAAGGTCCCTTTGTTCTCTAGAGATAAGGGGTCACACGTTTTACAGGAATTAGGATCGTGTGATTTCCAGGAATCCTGCTTATCACTGTGACTAAGGAGACCAGATGATTTCCAGAAAATGTCTGCACATCTCATGTTGTCTTACAAATGAAATTATTAAAGGCAAATAATGTTTTCAACCATGACAAAAGATAGTAAATTGCATAATCTCAAAACCAATACAAAACTAAAAGCTAGTTGATATAACTAGAATGTATAACAAGGTGTATAGATTTATAACAACTAGCGTGTATAAGAGGCTAATGTATAAAATATGGCAGAAAGATTTCAAAATACACTTGAGTGATACATGTGCATGGATAAATTAATTGGAACAGTGTTCGTATTCTTACAATTCAGTGTAATTCTGTATTTAAATGGAAGCTGGACTGGATCAGTTCAGGCCTGGCAGGAACCTGATCATTCATTTGAGAGAGGATCTATAATCTTGTCCAACTTTATGTTGTGACGGTCGTTTTCATAGTTCCCATTTCTCGCTGATTTATGAAGTCATCCAGCTGAAGTTTCTCTTGTCATTAGCCTTCGGGCATAGGAAAAGAAGCAATTGGGTTTTTCACAAAATTGTAGATTCGTTGCATAACTGGTTGGAAACTGGAGTATGGATCAGTTTCTCTGACATCCCGTGATAGGAAATTCACATTGAATACCCCAAACATGACAGGATCAAGCACAGATAAGAGATGCTGACACTGAAGGTGATGCAAGAGAATTGAAAACAGGCTGCATTTGCCATTCAGAGACTTGCTATTTAAGGTGTATCTTAGGAAGGATAACTAATCTGCTTCGGGTTTTACCTATTGTATGTGTGTTTAAATTTGTTTTCAGTCTTTGCAGATTGTTCAGTATTTCATATTTTAATCCAAGTGAAAATAAATATTTATTGTAATCTGAATTTAATATTCGACATTCCAAAATGAGTGTAGCAGAATAGCTCAAGACCATGTTTGAGTCAGTAATACAAGAGCAAATTACTGTGAATACTAGAGATCTGAAATAAAAACAGAAAATGCTCAGTTCTGATGAAAGGTCACTGACCTGAAACGTTATGTCTGTTTCTCTCTCTACAGATGCTGCCTGACCTGCTGAGTATTTCCAGCACTTTGTTTTTATTTAATTGAGTTATCAATTATTCCAATAGTGCCATTATTAACCTTTATGTCAGGCACCTGTACAAAGGGCAGATTATCCATTTAAAAACCAAGTTTGCAGGTTGTAGGAGGACAATCCCTGTGAACAGAGTCTGCTGTGAAATGGTTCAGAAATGATTCCATTTAAAAAAAAGACTTAATTAGTAAGGAGACTTGAGATTGAGTGTGTGCCTGATAGTGGCAAATAAAGATTGATTTCTGTTTAGCAAATTCCCTTGGTGCCTCTGCTCGCATGTATTCTGCAGGTGTTTGTCCTGGGACATCTCTTAAGCATAGTATGAAAATCAGTTTCACATCTCCATTAAATTCTCAGTCAAGTTTAAGAATGCTTAATGCGTATATACAATTAACAAAGAGAAAAAAACAGATGTGCCAAATATCACAGAGTGTAGTTCTGAAATACTTTGCAAGTCTCTGCCAGCCAAACAAGAATCTATACAATGGAGCCAACCAAAATTTACATGTCAAAGGAATAATGCTGCTAATTAAATCAAGGAAACAAATTACTTTGGTAAGTAAATTAGACCGGCAATTTAAAGTTTGCTGGAGTCTCCTATATCTCCCTCCTTATTTTAACATATCCAATTTATCTCAATCTATTCTTAACCTGATTGTACTATATTTATCTTACCGGTCTCTATAGACCCAATTTTTACTTGAGGGACAGGGCTGAGATGGGTGGTGAACTAACCTGACCTCAGCAGCGTGAGGCCTGGAAGATTTTACCTCATCTGTATGCCTCCACCCTTCCACCGCACCCCAAGCAATTTCCCAGCAAGATTGGGAAGCGGCAACTGGCTGGCAGGCGGGAGCAAAGTGGAGGAACCTGCAGGATGACCAGGACCAAAGGAATGGTCCAGGCACTCGGGTAGGTTGATCAGAGGGTGGGTGATGGTGAGGGAGGAAAAGCTGGGCCAAGGGAGGCTAAACCGTTCCTTCTGGGGCTTGGAGATGCACACCTGCTCCTCATGGCCCAACCAGAAACGTAGAAAGAAAATAAGATTTACTGTTTTGGGCCTTTTCTGGCCGAAACTTCTCTTACTGCTTGGTTGGCAAAGCTGCTGTCACTTCCCCGCCCCCCCCACCCGCCCCCCCTCGATCCAGCTCGGGCCTACCGTTAAAATAGCAGTCGAGAATTCTGGCTTCATCGGATCCTGACCTGCAATTTATTTTTAATAATAGGACCCCACTGGTTTCTGGCATGTGTCCTTGCTGCTCAGGAACAGAATAATATCACAGCCTATGGGATTGGTGAGTCTGAGCATCTCTGCTGAAATTGGTGAGCACTCACCAAGTGGGCAGAGTTAAAGTCGCCCTTATCATCATGCTGTACACGTGTGGGACCCTGGAATGCTGTATGAGAACCCATTCGTCTTTCAGATGCAACATTACACCAGGGCCCCATCTGCGCTCTCAACTAGATGTATAAGATCTCATGATACTATTTCAAAGAAGAGTGGGGCTTTTCTCCTCAGTGTCCTCGGCCAAGATTTATCACTCAATCAATATTATTTAAAAAAGAGTTTATCTGGCGATTATCGCACTGCTGTTTGTAGGAGTTTGCTGTGCACAAATTGGTTACTGCGTTTGCAGCATTACAACAGCATTACTTCAGAAGTACTTCATTGGCTGTGAAAGACGATATATAAAGGGGAATTCTTAATTCCTTTTGCTTTCCCTTTCTTCCTCCCATCCATCTACCTGTCCTTCACTCCTTCACTTTTTCTTTTTCTTACTTTCTCTGGCGCAATTCCAAGTCAAAGCATTTCACAAAGTCTCCAAACATTTAACCCAAATTATCCTTAAGCGGCTGGTTTAATGGAGGGCGCTGCGGTGAGATTGAATAAGAGTAATGATTGATTTTGAACAGAAAAATGCACATATGTATATAAAGCTGCATGCCCCACAATTATGCTAATCATTTATCAATCTTCACACTACAAGAGCTTGCTAACGAAATGCTTCTGTTCTGCGAGCACGATCCATTTCCAGCTGTTTCAAGTTTTGTTCTCTCAAGAGACTGATCTCAGCAGCTGTGCAGTGAATGGGCCAGTGAGGCGGGCTTCTGTTCCTCGCCCATAGTCTCTGGCATAATCGACAGCCGAGCCAGGCGCCTAGAAAAGAAGTTGCTCTCCTTATTTTCTGCTCGTTGGAACAAAAATAGATTGTTGCAGTTTTCTGGTTTTTTGCACAAAGTTGGGGTCATGGGGATGGGAAGGGGAGGAATCTTGTACAGAACATGACATCGAATGTACAGCACAGAAACAGACCATTTGGCCCAACTGGTCCATGCTGCATAAGAGCCTCCTCCCCCCCACCCCCTCTTCATCTAATCCTATCAGCATATTCCTTCTATTCTTCTCTCCCTCATGTGTTTTCTAGCTTCCTCTTAAATACACCTATTCTATTTGCTTCAACTGCACTTTCTGGTAGCAAGTTCCACATTCCCACCACTTTCCAGGTAGAGTTTCTCCTGAATTCCCTATTGGATTTATTTTCCCCCCAAAATATACTTTATTCATAAAAATCTGTTAAAAATAATTACAGAACAGTTCCAAGTTGACATTCCAGAAAGTGCAAAAGAAATCAGTTTCCTTCGATACAGAAAGTGAGTTTCCTCAGAACCCTTCCATTCCATTTTACATACAATGTACATTTGCATTATACGGCAAAACCATATTTTGGTGTATACAGTCCGAGGGGTTTTACACATGTTCCAGCCCCTTGGTTCACTATGGCGGGAGGACCTTACATATTGGCCTTTCCCCATTGAGCCTTTGCGGTGACTGCCCCAAGCTTTAGTGCGTCCCTCAGCACATAGTCCTGGACCTTGGAATGTGCCAGTCTGCAACACTCGGTCATGGGCAACTCTTTGCACTGTAAGACCAACAGTGACTATCTTATTTTTATGACCCCTAGTTGTGGTCTCACCCAGAATTGGAAGCATCTTCTCTATGTATACTCTATCAAACCCTTTCATAATCGTAAAGACTTCCATCAGATAATCCCTCAGCCTTCTCTTTTCTAGAAAAAAGCACTCCAGCTTGATCATTTTTCCTGATAGTGCTAACCTCTCAGTTATGGTATCATTCTGGTAAAGTCTTATGTTGCACTTTATCCAGTGCCTCTTTATCCTTTTTATCGTATAGAGACCAGAACTATGTATAGTACCATATACTTTGATTATACTATAGGCCCCCCCACTAGTCAAAGGGAATTGGAGGAGCATATATGTAGGGAAATCACAGATAGGTGTAGGAATTATAGGGCTGTAATAGGTGATTTTAACTTCCCTAATATTGACTGGGACTGCCTTGTGCTAAGGGATCAGATGGGGAAGGATTTGTTAGGTGTGTCCAGGATTGTTTTCTGAAGCAGTATGTGGATGGCCCTACTGGAGAAGGGGCGACACTCGACCTCCTCTTAGGAAATGAGGATGGGCAGGTGGTTGATGTGTCAGTGGGGGAGCACTTTGGGACCAGTGACTATAACTCTATTAGCTTCAAGATAGTTATGGAAAAGGATAGGACTGGTCCTCAAGTTGAAGTCCTAAATTGGGGGAAGGCTAATTTCGATGGCATCAGACAGGAACTCTCAAAAGTTGAATGGGAGCGGCCCTTTACAGGTAAAGGGATGTCTGGCAAGTGGGAGGCTTTTAAAACTGAAATAGGAAGAGTTCAGGGCCGGCATGTTCCTGTTAGATGGAAGGGCAAGGCTGGCAAGTTTAGGGAATCTTGGTTGGCGAGGGATATTGAGAGGCTGATCAGGACAAAGAAGGAGGCATATGTCAGGTATAGGCAGCTGGGATCGAGTGAGTCCCTCGAGGAGTATAGGGGATGTAGGACTACAATTAAGGAAATTAGGAGGGTGGAAAGGGGCCATGAGATTTCCCTGGCAGATAAGATAAAGGAGATTCCTAAAAGATTCTATAAGTATATTAAGAGTAAAAGGGTAGCAAGGGAGAGAGTAGGTCCCCTTAAGGATCAGTGTGGCAATCTATGTGTGGAGCCATGGGAAATGGGCGAGGTCTTAAATGAATATTTCTTGTTCGTATTTACCATGGAGAAGGTCATGGAAGCTAATGAGTTCAAGGGAGGGAACACCGATATCCTGGAGCATATCAACATTACAAAGGAGGAGGTGTTGGAGGTTTTGAAGTGCATTAAGGTGGATAAATCCCCAGGGCTTGACCAGGTGTTTCCTAGGATGCTATGGGAAGCAAGGGAGGAGATTGCTGGGGCCCTGGCAGAGATTTTTGTATCATCGTTAGCCATGGGTGAGGAACCGGAAGACTGGAGGATAGCTAATGTTGTGCCTTTATTTAAGAAGGGCAGCAGGGATAAGCCAGGGAACTGCAGGCCGGTGAGGCTTACATCAGTGGTGGGAAAGTTATTGGAAGGGTTCCTGAGAGACAGGATTTATATGCATCTGGAAAGACATGGTCTGATTAGGGATAGTCAGCATGGCTTTGTGGGTGAGAAATCATGCCTCACGAATTTGATTGAGTTTTCCGAGGGGGTGACCAAGAGGATTGACGAGGGCAGGGCGATGGATGTTGTCTAGATGGACTTTAGCAAGGGCTTTGACAAGGTCCCGCATGGTAGGCTGGTCCAGAGGTTCGAACACATGGGATCCAGGGTGAGCTAGCAAATTGGATACAAAATTGGCTTGGTGATAGGAGGCAGAGGGTGGTGGTGGAGGGTTGTTTTTCAGATTGGAGGCTGGTGACCAGTGGTGTGCCACAGGGATCAGTGCTGGGCCCTTCTTGTTTGTCATATATATTAATGACTTGGATGTTAATGTAAGGGGCATGATTAGTAAGTTTGCAGATGACACCAAAATTTGTGCTATAGTGGACAGTGAAGAAGGTTGTCTAAGGTTACAACAGAATAGAGATCAACTGGGAAAGTGGGCAAGGGATTGGCAAATGGAATTTAATGCAGACAAGTGTGAAGTGATGCATTTTGGGAAGTTAAACCAGGGCAAGACATATACAGTGAATGGCAGGGCCCTGGGGAGTGTTGTTGAGCAGAGAAACCTTGGGGTGCAAGTACATAGTTCGCTGAAAGTGGCAACACAGGTGGACAGGGTGGTGGTCAAGGCGTATGGCATGCTTGCCTTCATCGGCTGAGGCTTTGAGTACAAGAGTTGGGACGTCTTGTTACAGTTGTACATAACGTTGGTTAGGCTACATTTGGAGTACTGTGTGCAGTTCTGGTCACTGCACTACAGGAAAGATGTGATTAAGCTAGAGAGGGTGCAGAAAAGATTCACAAGGATGTTGCCTGGTTTGGAGGGCTTGAGTTATAACGAGAGATTGGATAGGCTGGGTCTGTTTTCCCTGGAGCGAAGGAGGCTGAGAGGGGACATGATAAAAGTAGATAAAATTATGAGAGGCACAGATAGGGTAGATAGCCAGAGTCTGTTTCCCACGGTAGGGGTGACTAAAACTAGAGGGCATAGATTTAGGGTGAGAGGGAGGAGGTTTAAAGGGGATCAAAGGGGTAAATTTTTCACACAAAGAATAGTGGGTATCTGGAATGAGCTGCCTGAGGAGGTGGTGGAGGCAGGAACAGTAGCAACATTTAAGAGGCATCTGGACAGGTACTTGAATGAGCAAGACATAGAGGGATATGGAATTAATGCAGGCAGGTGGGATTAGTATAGATAGGCATTATGGTCGGCATGGACGCGGTGGGCCGAAGGGCCTGTTTCTATGCTGTACGACTCTATGACTACTCCAAGTGTGGTCTAACCATTCTTCTGTATCACATACTTTGCTGTCATAATAAGATGTCAAATTATAGCAAGGAATTGTAATTAGGAGAGCTGAGTGTAAGAGCACGTAAAAGGAGAGTCAAGTGTCAAAAATAGAATGGTTCTTCGCCGTTACAGTTGTGTTCTCTGTTTCTGTGCATCTTCACTTTATTTTAAATAATTTGACTTTATTGTAGACAAATTATTTTGGTAACATTATAGTGTGAATATACAGGGAAAGCAGGCAGATTAGATTGAGAAAGATTTGGGGAAGGAGCCAGGAAGGGAGTTACTGTATCGTTTCGCCCTCCAACTCCAGCTGTCACCCCTGGCTCAGTAGATAGCACTTTAGCTTCTGGGTTAGAACGTTACGAGTTCAAATCCCACTCCAGGTACTTGAGCAAAATCTTCTGGACTGCCACTCCCAGTGCAGTACTGAGGGAGTGCTGCACCATCAGAATAGCCGTCTTATGCTTGAGACATTAAACTGACGTCCCATCTGTCCTATCAGGTGGACGAGAAAGATCCCATGACTGTATTTTGAAGAAAAGCAGGAGAGCTGTCCCGGTGTCCTAGTCAACATTTATCCTTCGATAAATATCACTTTACTAAAAAAAAACTATCTAGTCATTCTCTCATTGCTGTTTGTGGGATCTTGCTGTGGGTAAATTGGCTCTCACGTTTCCTAAAGTGCTTTGGTCATCAAAGGTGCTATATAAATGCAATTCCTTTTGCACAACCTGAAGGCCGCAATCTTAGGGAAGGTCGAGGGGTGAATGGAGTTAGATAGAAGTATAGTTTTCATGTGTCTGTTTTAAATTTGTTGCAGCTTGATGGTATTAATTTATGTAAAGTCGTGGGTTCAGCTTTTGTTCAGCTGCTCATCCTTCCTGATCTGAGTATTACATTTTTTGCCTTCTTGAAATTTCGATTCTTATTGTCATTTCTTGAGCTATCTAACATAAAACAAGGCACATTCGCATTTACCTAATATATACAAATCATACAGGTTTATGAGCACTAGAAAGCCTTGCATGATGTTAGCATGAAATAAAACCGTCAAAGCAAACTATCCAGAGGCAGATCCTACCAAGATCGGAGAATAAACAGGCCATTCGGCTCAACAGATCTATGCTGGTGTTTATGCTGAACACGAGGCTGCTCCTAACCTTCTCCATCCAACCTCATCAAGATATCCTATACTTTTCTATCGTGCTTGTTTAGCTTCCCCTAGAATGTATCTATGCTATTCACCTCAACCACTCCTTGTAGCAAGTTCCACATTCTAACCACTCTCTGGGTAAAGAAATTTCTCCCGAATTTCCTGCAGGATTTATTAGTGACTGTCTTACAGCCCCTAATTCTGGTATCCCTCGCAAGTGGAAACATCTTCTCTATGCTCCCCATGGCCTTGACACTGTGTGGCTCTTTATCAGACTTCTCTTTATCCTCTTTTCTACCACCTTTTAGCTTGGCTCAGTTAACGTCACTCTTGTTTCTGAGATCAAAGGTTTATGAATTTGAACCCCACTCCTGGACTTGAGCACGTACTCTAGGCTGGCACTGTGTGTAAGAGAAGCTGCTGTTTCACATGACCCATTACCAAAAAACAGCTCTTTTCTATCTGTTAGGTTGATGTAAAAGGTCGCCATGGCACGATTTGAAGACTAGCAGAGAAGTTCTTGTGTCCAAGACAACATTCACACCCACCTCCCATCCAATACCACCGAAAACAGATTAACTGGCCACTCATCTAATTTGCTGTTCGGCAAAAGAACCAAAGTCAACATGAGGGACCAGTCACCTTGAATCTGTGTTTTCTGGTTTGTGACCCTTCTGCCACTGTAACCAGTTTCTCTTCCTTTACTCTTATCAAAACCCTTCCTGATTTTGAACGCCTCTGTCAAATCTCCCCTGAACCTCCTCTGCTGTAAGGAGAACAACCCCAGCTTCTCCAGTCTCTCCACATAACTGAAGTCCAGTATCCCTGGTCCTGTTCTCATAAATCTCTTCTGCACCCTCTCAAAGACCTTGACATCCTTCCTAAAGTGTGATGCATGC
The DNA here is from genome assembly GCF_036365525.1 of Heterodontus francisci. Classification (NCBI taxonomy): domain Eukaryota; kingdom Metazoa; phylum Chordata; class Chondrichthyes; order Heterodontiformes; family Heterodontidae; genus Heterodontus; species Heterodontus francisci. Next base: position 53,948,041 of record NC_090400.1, read on the forward strand.
AATACTCCAGCTGAAGCCAAAGCTGTATTTTGTAATGACATTCTGAGGTGGGGGGGGTAACGTTATGCTGCTGGTACAGAATAAGAAGGGGCAGTTAGCGTCTCAACCTGAAGCTGACCGTTGGCTTTGCAAAAAAGAGTAGATTTGGGGTCTTGCCTTCCATACCTCCTTGCCAGGAGTTTATTTGTTCTTGTGATTAGAAAGAGGGCTTCAGGCACTTGTATCCCAAAACAGCCAGAGCTTGATCATCTGCCAGATAAATCTCATTCGTAGAGCTACAGGCCTCTTAACCAGCTGCCACTTGTTCACTGGCATGGGTCTGCCTGCGATGTGGAATGGTTTATTAATTGTCTTCTGATGAATGAGTTGTAGTTTAGTGTATTCGGGGTCAGCCACTTGGCTTCCTCTACTCCCCCAGCATTGTGCCGATGTCCTGTTCTCTGTGTCCTATACTCTATTGTTTGATTTCTCTTCACCCTGCCCCCACCACGCTCGCCTCGCACATTCCCTGCTTGTGTTTGTTTGTGAGATGCGGGTGACGCAGTAATTAGAGTCAAGTGTGGACTACACCAACAACTTGCATTAGCATACCACCTTTAACCTAGTAAAACATCCCAGGGTGCTTCACAGGAACACTATGAAGCCAAATTTGATGCAGAGCCACCTGAGATATTAGGGCAGGTGACCCAAAGCTTGGTCAGAGAAGGAAGTTTCAGGGAGTGTCTTAAAGACGGAAAGAATGGCAGAGAGGTTTAATGGAGGGAATTCCGGAGCTTGGGGCCTTGGGAACTGAACAGCTGGCCAGCACTGGTGGAGCGATTAAAATTGGGGATGTGCAAGAGACCAGAATTAGAGGAGTGCAGATATCCAGGAGGTTTGTAGGCCTGGGGGAGGTGACAGAGACAGAGAAGGGGGAGGTCATGGAGGGATTTGTAAACAAGGAAAGGAATTTTAAAATCGAACATTGAATCATCAGGAGCCAACGTAGATCAGGGTGATAGGGGAATGATCAGGGAACGAGGTGAGAGTTAGGATCCGGGCAGCAGAGTTTTAGATGAGATTAAGTTTATAGAGGGTGGAAGATGAGTCAGGTATGCATTGGAATAGTCAAGTCTAGAGGTTCAAAAAAAAGACATGGATGAAATTTTAAGCAGGTGAGCTTGAGACATGGGCAGATTCAGGCGATGTTACAGAGGTGGAACAAGGCAGTCTTAGTGATGATGTGGATGTGTAGTCGGAAGCTCATCTCGGGGTCAAATACAACATTAAGCTTATGAGCCGTCTGGTTCAGCCTCAGACAGTTGCCGTGGAGAAGGATGGAGTCAGAGGCTAGGGAACGGAGATTGTGGTGGGGATGAAGACAGTGGCTTTGGCCTTCCCAATATTTAGTTAGAGGAAATTTCTGCTCTTACAATTACGGATGTCGAACAAGCATTGTGACAGTTTAGAGACAATGGAGGAGTCGAGAGAAGTAGTGAGGAAGAGCTGGGTATTGTCAGCCTCCATGTGAAAACTGACGTGTTTTCAGACTAGAGTCATGTGTAGGCCAGACCCTTACCTGAAGGACATTGTTGATCCAGATGGGCTTTTACTGACATACTAGCACCTTTCTGTTGATTGACCCCAAATACCAGATTTATTTAATTGACTTTATGACTTGCCTTGGTGGGATTTCAACTGAGGTCCTTAAAGAAAGAAAGGAATTCCTTTTGTGATCACAGGATGTCCCAGCGAAGGACAGAATACCAGGGACAAACACCCCTGCTCTTCTTTGAAAAGCACTGTGGGATCTTGTGCATTCAACTGAGAGGGCAGTTGGGGTCCTCGGTTTATTGTCTCATCTGAAAGATGGCACCTCCAGCCTGATGACCTGCATCCTAGGATCTTAAAAGAAGTGGCTGCAGAGTTAGTGGATGCATTGTTTGTAATCTTGCAAAATTCCCTAGATTCTGGAAAGGTCCCAGCGGATTGGAAAGCTGCAAATGTAACACCCCTGTTCAGGAAAGGAAGGAAACAGAAAGCAGGAAGCTATAGGCCAGTTACCCTCACGTCAGTCATAGGGAAAACGTTGAAATCCATTATTAAGGAAGTAGCAGCGGGACATTTGGAAAATAACAATACAATCAAGCAGAGTGAACACGGTTTTATGAAAAGGAAATCGTGTTTGACAAATTTAATAGAGTTCTTTGAGGATGGAGCAAGCAGGTTGGATAAAGGGGAACCAGTAGATTTGGATTTCCAAAAGACATTCGATAAGGTGCCACATAAAAGGTTACTACACACAGTAAGAGGTCATGGTGTTGGGGGTATATTAGCATGGAATACAGGATTGGCTAACGAACAGAAAACAGAGGTTGGGATTTTGTTGAGCTCCCGACATTGAGCTCCGTGGCGGGGGGGAGGGCCGGATGGTCACAGCGGCCCACCACGGAGCCTGATGCCGGTATTGCTGGGCCCAATCTTCCCAGCAGTGGCGAGGCTCCATGGCGGCCCCCCTTCCACTCGGTGACTGGACCTAACTTTAAATATTTAAATAAAGGAAATGAATATATTTAAATACCATTCACCACAATCTTTACTGGCTGTCCAGGATCTTCCGTGTGACGGACGGCACTCGTGCCTTCACTTTTCCGTCCAGGGAAAGCTGGCGCCACCGAGGTGGGGAAGGGGGGAACGTGGATTTTTAGTGAAGTTGGAAAGTGGGGGTGGGGGGGGGGGTTGGGTACGGACAGGGTCAACTCTGCATTTCTAGTGTGGGAGTTGGGGGAAGGGACGACCTCTGCACTTTTTGCAGTTGTTGGGGGAGAGGTCAAATCTTCAGTGTAAGTGTTTATGAGGGAGGGGAAACGGGGTGGCCATTTATTTTCATTGTATTGGGTGGGGGGGACGGGTCAGAAGTTTATTTACAGTTTAGTGGGTAGGTACGGGTTTCAACTCCAGTTTCCGTGTAGGTCTGGCAGCCATATAAAAATTGGCATCGGCGCCTGTGCAGACGCAGCTGACGCTGTTCACGGTGTCGCTGAGGCCGACCCTGCCACGTGATTTGGGGGGGGGGGTGTGTGGCCCGCCCCCACCCGTGTATGCGGGCTGCCTTTTTTTTTGCCCATTGCTGCTTACGGCGGTGAGAGAAAAAAATTCAGTCCTGAGAGTCGGGATAAATGGGTCATTTTCAGGTTGCCACAAGAATCAGTGTTGAGGCCTCAAATATTTACAATCTATATTAATGACTTGGATGGAGGGACGGAGTGTATTGTAGCCAAATATGCTGATGGTACAAAGATAGGTGGGAAAGCAAGTTGTGAGGGCACACAAAATGTCTGTAAAAAGATGCAGATAGGTTAATTGAGTGGGCCAAAATTTGGCAGATGGATTATAATGTGGGAAAATGTGAGGTTGTCCACTCTAGTAGGAAGAATAGAAAAGCAGAATATTATTTAAATGGAGAGAGACGGCATAATGTTGTGGTACAGAGGGGTCTGGGTGTCCTCATATATGAATCACAAAAAGTTAACATGCAGGTACAGCAAGTAATTAGGAAGGCAAATGTTGGCCTTTATTGCAAGGGGGATGGAGTATCAAAGTAGTCCAGTCTTGCTACAACTGTACAGGGCATTGGTGAGACTACACCACGAGTACTGGGGACAGTTTTGGTCTCCTTACTTAAGGAGGGATATACTTGCATTGGAAGCAGTTCAGAGAAGGTTCACTTGGCTGGTTTCTGGGATGAAGGGGTTGTCTTATGAAGAAAGGTTGAGCAGGTTGGGCCTATACTCATTGGCGTTGAAAACAATGAGAGGTGATCTTATTGAAACACATAGGATTCTGAGGGGGCTTGACAGGGTAGATGCTGAGAGGATGTTTCCCCTCATGAGAGAATCTAGAACTAGGGGGCACAGTTTCAGAATAAGGCGTTGTCCATTTATGACGGAGATGAGGAGGACTTTCTTCTGTCAGAGGTCATTAATCTTTGGAATTCTGTACCCCAGAGAGCAGTGGAGGCTGGGTCATTAAATATATTCAAGGATAAGTTAGACAGGCTTTGATCTACAAGGGAAAGGTTATGGGGGGCAGGCAGGAAAGTGGAGTTGAGGCCACAATCAGATCAGCCATGATCTTACTGAATGGCAGAGCAAGCTTGTGGGGCCGAATGGGCCTACTCCTGCTCCTACATTTTATGTTCTTATGTTCTGCACTCCTGCACCCTTGAATTGCTTACAGTAGCATTGTCTGTCACTCTAGAATTGGCCTTTATAGCCACTCCAGGCACTGCTCCACAAACCACTGACCACCTCCAGGCACTTACCCATTGTCTCTCGAGACAAGGAGGCCAAAGAAGAGAGAGCACTCTTGTAGGTGCAGAAGAATGTCGCTGATTGGATCGCCCTCCCCACCTCTCTCTTCCTGATCAGTCATTGCTGCATCTCTGCTCCTGAACCCCTTCCTCCCAGAGTCTGCAGCTGAGATTGACTGCTTGCTGCTTGTTGAAGCAGACAGTGTACCTGCAGTTTGTCATTCTGTGGCACAGACACTTCACACTGCATGGCGTTGCAGAGTTTAGTTAATTTTTAACTTGTGATGCTGCTTTTAATTTTCTTCAAGGTGGAAATATTATAAAAGGCTTTCCCATTGGTGCTGCTGTCAGATCCTTGTTAGGTTATAAAGCACCTGATAAAACTAAAATAACGCAATGCATCTCATTTTGTTATTTCATATCAATACAGGAGTGTTTCTCCCCTTTGGGACGTATTTAATTATCATCTGCCTGTGTAGGTCTTTGTTTTATTCAGCTCAGCACCAGCGATTTACAAATTTGGCTTGCATTTGTATTCTGCTGTTGCAAAGTCTTCTATAAAGGTCCCTCTCTATCCATCTGTCAACCACAAGCTTTCAGCTGTTTTTACTGGGCGACTCTCTTGTTTCCTTTTTGGTTGCACAAAGTAGGGGCCCATCGCAATGTGATTTAATTCAGTAAGTGGGCACTGACATGCATCTGCGACATCGCTGGAGGAGGCTGAGATCTGTACCAGCGAGTGACGATGGGTTCGTCACTCACGAGTCCGAGGGCACCATCTGCGTTTGAACAACGACCTAAAAAAGAAAGAGAACTTGCATTTCTGTAGCATCTTTCACAACTTCATCCCAGGGCGCTTTACAGCCAATGAAGTACTTTTCTGAAGTGCAGTTAGCAATTTTGTGATGCAAACAAAATCCAGGCTGACACTGCTGTGCAGTACTGAGAAAGTGCTGTACTGTCGAAGGTGTTGACGTTTGGACGAGACATTAAACCGAGGCCCTGTCTGCCCTCTCAGGTGGATGTCAACGATCTCATGGCATTATGTCGAAGAGGAGCAGGGGAGTCCCAGCCAATATTTATCCTTCAATCAACATCACTAAAACACTTTATTTGGTCATGATAACATTGCTGTTTGTGGGAGCTTGCTGTGCACAAATTGACTGCTGCATTTCCTACATTAGAACAGTGACTTCATTTCAGAAAGTACTTGATTGGCTGTAAAGCACTTTGGGGACATCCTGAGCATGAAAGGTGCTATATAAATGCAAGTTCTTTCTTTTAAGGGTCGTGCTTTGTCACCTTTGGGGATCAGGAAGTATTCGTAGAAAACAGTCCCGCAGGAGATGAAATGGATGAAGCAGTGCCCGATTGTACATCATCTGTGAATGCAGGGGGTCTTGCTGGGCTAACTGGTCTTCCCTTGCTTCATTCTTTGTGTTCTTCATTTGCACCTCCTGTTGCCCAACCATGGACTTATCACCCATCACCACCTTGGTGGCTATCCATGGCTGATAATTGTTTGCAACTTCAGCTTAAAAGGGAATATGTGAGCACGAGAAGGGGAAAAAGAGCACAGCAACACAAACTGAAATGTAGGTTAATGCTGTCCAGAGGCTTTTTTACCAGACTAAATATAGGCTTGTGCTGGCAAAGGAGTTAATCCTTTGAGAGATGCAGTAGAGAGTGCTGAGATGTACAGTCCAAACTGGGGATGCAGGGCTGTGACAGCTTATTGAAAATGATGAAGATCGATAGGTCCCGGCAAATGTTCAGCACTTGTTCTGTAAAATACAAATCAGAAAGTAGCTGGAAGGTCTGCTCGCCATTTCAGGACTAATCGTACCTGAGCATTTGTTGCAAAAGATCAGTAGAACAGACGCAAGCAACGATTGATAGGAGGATCTCTCGGCTTGTTCAGGTCCCTTGGTAGGGAAACCTGTCTCCTGCTTGTGATGTGTCTTTCGGAAGAGACACTAAGCCAAGACCCCGTCTGCTGTTCCAGGTGGATGGAAAAGATCCCATTGCGCTATTTCAAAGCAGAGCTAGGGTGTTGTCCCTGGCCAATATTTATCCCACAACTAACACCAGATTATCCGGTCGTTATTATTTTGCTGAGTGGAAGCTTGCTGTGCACAAGTTATCTGCCATGCTTTCCCATATTACAACAGTGACGACTTTTCAGAAAGTGCTTCTTTGGCTGTGAGTCACTTTGGGACAGTGAAAAGCTTTATATAAATGTTAATTCTCTCAAATCTATAGCCCTCTGGAAAAGTAAGCTTGTGATTGGCTGAGTGCCCCTCACTCTGAGCAGAGTGGCTGGGCATGTGATTGCGTGGGATCTGCCATTTTGCCTCCTTCCTGATGGCAGCTATGAGGCGCTGCTCAGTAGAGGCTCAGTCCTTCCCAAGGAGGGGCAAAAAACCAGCAGGGGTTTCACCTGGCTATTTGCCATGACTTGCCCAAGGGAGACTGAACTGGACGCTTGACGATAGATGACTCGCTATGTTTAGCCCGAAACCCAGGGACCCAAAGAAAGGAAGGGGGGGGGGGGGGGAGGGGGAAATAGAAAACCGCAATGAAAGAAATCTGAGGGACTTGTGCATTCCTGCCCCCCCCCCCAAAATAAACTTTGTAATATCATCGTATCTGTCTTGTGACAGTGTTCTACAAGGGGTGCTCCGGTTTGCATTATCTAATGTAATGAGATAGGCTTCCTTGAGCTATAGAGGAACATAGGAACAGGAGTAAGCTATTTTGTCCCTCGAGCCTGCTCCGCCATTCAGTTAGACCATTTAGCCGCCTTGGTTCCATATCCCTTACCTAAAAAAAAATCTATTTGTCCTGGAACTTGCTGCCTACGAGGGTGGTGCAAGTGGAGATGATCAATGATTTCAAAAGGAAATTGGATGGATATTGAGGAAAATAAACTGACCGGGTTACATGGATAGAGCGGGGGAATGAACCTTACTGTATTGCTCTACAAGGAACTGGCATGGATTCGATCAGCTGAATGGCCGCCGTCTGTGTTACTATGACTCTATTGATCTCAGTATTGAAAGCTTCAATTGTCCCAATATCCACAGCCTTTTGGGAGAGATAAAAACAAGAAAGTGCTGGAAATACTCAGCAGATCTGGCAGCATCTATGGAGAGAGAAGCAGAGTTAACGTCTCAGGTCTGTGACCCTACTTTTGGGAGAGAGGTTTTTTTTACTGCCCTTTATGTGGTTCCTGATTCCCTACTATATTGCCAGTCTGTTATTTGTGGATTATGTCCCCTCGTTCTTGACTGCCCCCATCAGGGCAAATACTTTCTCTCTATCTAGCCCGACAATTCCTTTTGACATTTTAAACACCTTGATCGGACCCGCCCCTCAATCTTCGGTACTCAAGGACTCCCTGTTGGATTGATTTTTCTATTTTGGTGGTTTAAAACACCTTTCTATTTATGTAACACCTTAGCACATCACAAAAAAAAACTTATCAAAACACTTGACAGACTGAATTACTTTTGGAGTGAGGCGATTGCGATGTTGTTGTTTGGGACTTGGTGTGTGCTAGGCAGCAGTAACCATGGATACTGCCATTTGTTCAGCTGAGTTTAATCTTCAGCATCAAAGTGGCCGTTTCTCAGAGCTCCCATTCCGCCAATTGTGCAATGTCATGTGATCGGGCGACCATTTTGAGGAAGATCATTTGGGCAAGGCATCATGACAATGGTAACCTGCTCCGCCAGTCAGTAAGATCAGGGCTGATCATATACCTCAACTGGTGAATGCTGATGCTGGTCTCCTCTACCCATGAAAGTGACTTTAGTAAATTTACGAAAGAAAGAGCTCAGTATGCACATATGGGAGGTGTAGTTTATGATGTGGGGTGAGAGGAGGATCAGTCCTTTGATCCCTCCATAGTCAAATGCCCGGCCAACACGAAAACTCCCAACACTGCGACTGCTTTCCAGAAAGTACTTTCTTGGCTGTAAAGTGCTTTGGAGACATCCTGAGTTGTGAAAGGCGCTATGTAGATGCAAGTCTTTCATTCTCTCCCGTACAAAGAGTGGACACTAAGAGGTGGGGGGGCGGTGGTGGTAGTGCAGATGACGGGTGGCACTATGGGAGCTATACCCCAATGAACCTCAGCACCCAGCGGGAGAGGAGGCGTGATACCTTCTCCCCTGTGACAGAGTGATATCCGTATGCTTCCCAAACTTAAACTGCGGAATCCAGAAGCCCTTGCTGGAACTATAACCATTCCACTCGCTCCTTAAGTGCATGTTTGTTCTGCATGTAGTTGATTAGAAGGCTTAAACAATTTTTTAATCAGCAGCAAATTAAATAACCGAGTAGTCGCAGTGTCAAACAGCCAGCTGGTGCTGGTACAGAATGGTCGTGATTACACACTCTTGCTGTGAAAGACGGTTGACATTTCCCTCACTAATGAAACAAATACAGATATCTCTTTCCATTAGCTGGGCAAGTGACATATGTATAGGCTCAATGGTTCAGTCAACAGCAGATGGCACAGGCTTGAGGTAATGCCAAGGTGTTGGTTGGAGAGGCCTGCTCGGCCAGGGAGGCTGCACTGTGTCGGTGGCCCTGCATACCTGAGGCCTGTAGGCTGTTGAAGCAGCCTCTCGGTGAGTGGCAGACAGACACCGACACGGGAAGATCTTTTTTCACAGACTCCTGCATCAGAGAAGATCCCATCAAAATCCAACCTTTGTTTTGTCAGAAGTTTGCGAGGTTTTGAGTGTACTTCCCTGGCTGCAAGGATGTACAGGGCAGAAGGATGCAGGGGTGTGATCCTGCCAGCTCTGAGGGGAAAAGTCTGCTAACTTTTGGTTGTCGTGGTCAGATGCTACACAATCTGAGAATCCTGTTCCTTAACCAGATTTTATGGAAATGATAACTCTAGTTCCTTATCTGCCTCTCCCCACGTCCTCACAGCCCCTATCTCCCCCTCCCCTCCCACCATCTCTCCCTTCCCCCTCACCATCACACCTGTCCCCTCCCACCCGTCCCCCCCTTTTGCCTCCCCCATCCACTCTCACCCCCCTCTCCCCTCAGCCTCCTCACCATCTGTCCAATCCCCCCTCACCTATTCCCCCCTTCCCCTCCCACCCATCCCCCTCATTCCCACCCATCCCACCACCCCCCACCTCACCCACCCCTCCCCCACCCCCACCCACCCCCACTCCCCCCACCCATCCCCCCCCTCCCCCCACCCATCCCCCACCCCCACAACCCCCCCCCACCCATCCCCCCCCAACACCCCCCACCCATCCCCCCCACCCCCCCCACCCATCCCCCCACCACCCCCCCCCCACACCCACCCCCCACTCCCCACACCCATCCCCCCCCACTCCCCCACACCCACCCCCCCACAACCCCCCACCCATCCCCCCCTCTTCCCCCACACCCAACCCCCCCCCCCATCCAACCCCCCACCCCACAACCACCCCCCTCTTCCCCCACCCAACCCCCCCCTCATCCCCTCACCCAACCCCCCCACAACCACCCCCACCCCACCCACCCCCCCACAACCCCCACCCCCACACCCCAACCCCACCCCCACCACCCCACCCCACCCCCTCTCCCCCCACCCAACCCCCCACCCCCCCTCACCCAACCCCCACCCCCCACCCAACCCCACCCCCCCCACCCACCCCCCCCCACCCCCCACCCACCCCACCCCCCAACCACCCCCCCCCCACCCAACCCCCTCCCCCCCACACCACCCCCCACCCCACCCACCCACCTCCCCCACCACCCCAACCCACCCCCACCCCCCCACCCATCCCCCACCCACCACCCCACCCAACCCCCTCCCCCACCACCCCCCCCACCCCCACACCACCCCCCCCCACCCACCCAACCCCACCCCACCCACCCATCCCCCCTCACCCCACCCACCCCCCCACCCCCCACACCCACCCCCCCCACCCCCACACCCCCCCACTCCCCCCACCCAACCCCCCCCTCCCCTCAACCCACCCCCACCCCCCACACCCCACCACCCCCCTCCCCCACACCCATCCCCCCCCTCCCCCACACCCACCCCCCCCCCCACACCCAACCACCCCCCCCTCACCCCACCCCCCACCCCCACCCACCCCACCCCCCTCACCCACCCCTCCACCCCCACACCCCACCACCCCCCCCTCCCACACACCCATCCCCACCCTCAAACCCCACACCCCAATCCCCCCCACCCAACCCCCCCTCCCCCACACCCATCCCCCCTCTTCCCCCCTCACCCATCCCCCTCACCCCCCTCACCCAACCCCCTCCCCCCACACCCAACCCCCTCTCCCCCCTCACCCATCCCCCTCTCCCCCTCACCCACCCCCTCTTCCCCCTCACCCATCCCCCTTCTCCCCCCTCACCCAACCCCCTCCCCCCTCATCCATTCCCCACCCCCCCCACCCATTCCCCCTCACCCCAACCACCCTCTTCCCCCACACCCATCCCCCTCTTCCCCTCACCCATCCCTCCTCTTCCCCTCACCCATCCCTCCTCTTCCCCTCACCCATCCCTCCTCTTCCCCTCACCCATCCTCCCCCCTCACCCATTCCCCCTCTTCCCCCAACCCATCCCTCCTCCCCCCACCCATCCCTCCTCCCCCCACCCATCCCTCCTCCCCCTCACCCATCCCTCCTCCCCCTCACCCTTCCCTCCTCCCCCTCACCCATCCCTCCTCCCCCTCACCCATTCCCCCTCTTCCCCTCACCCATCCCTCCTCTCCCCCTCACCCATCCCTCCTCCCCCCGCACCCATTCCCCCTCTTCCCCCCACCCATCCCTCCCCCTCACTCATCCCCTCTTTCCCCCTCCACCACCCATTCCCCTCTTCCCCCTCCCCCGCACAGCCCCCACCCCTCCCCCACCCATCCCCCTCTTCCCCCACCGATCTCCCCCTTCCCCCAACCATCCCCCCCTTCCCCCACCCACCCCCCCTCTTACCCCCTCCCCCCACCAATCCTCCCTCTTCCCCCTACCCATCCCCCCTCTTTCCCCCTTCCCCAAACCATCCCCCCTCTTCCCCCTCCCCCCACACATCCCCCCCTCATACCCCCCACACATTCCCCCTCATACCCCCCACACATTCCCCCTCATACACCCCCACACATACCCCCCTCATACCCCCCCACACATCCCCCCCTCATACCCCCCCACACATCCCCCCTCTTACCCCCTCCCCCCACCCATCCCCCTCTTACCGCCCACCAATCCCCCCTCTTCCCCCTACCATCCCCCGTCTTCCCCTGTTTCCCCCTTCCCCACACCATCCCCCCTCTTCCCCCTCCCCCCACACATCCCCCCTCATACCTCCCACACACACCCCCTCATACCCCTCCCCCCCATCCCCCCTCATCCCCTCCTCCCCCCATCCCCTCTTCCCCCCTCCCCCCACCCATCCCCTCTTACCCCTCCCCCCACCCATCCACCCTCTACCCCCTCCCCCCACCCATCCCCCCTCCTCCCCCCACCCATCACCCCTCTTCCCCCCCACCCATCACCCCCTCTTCCCCCCCCACCCTTCCCCCCTTCTTCCCCCCCACCCACCCCCCCTCTTCCCCCTCACCCATCCCCCCCTCTTCCCCCCCACCCACCCCCCCTCTTCCCCCTCACCCATCCCCCCCTCTTCCCCCTCACCCATCCCCCCCTCTTCCCCCCCACCCATCCCCCCCTCTTCTCCCCCCACCTATCCCCCCTCTTCCCCCTTCTCCCACCCCCCTCCTCCCACTCCCCCTCTTCCCCCCTCTTCCCCCCTTCTCCCACCCCCCCTCTTCCCCCCTTCTCCCACCCCCCCTCTTCCCCCCTTCTCCCACCCCCCCTCTTCCCCCCCTTCTCCCACACCCCCTCTTCCCCCTTCCTCCCACCCCCCTCTTCCTCCCATCCCCCCTCTTCCCCCCTCCTCCCATCCCCCTCTTCCCCCCTCCTCCCACCCCCCCTCTTTCCCCCAACCATTCCCCCTCTCCCCCTTCACCCATCCCCCTCTCCCCCTTCACCCATCCCCCTCTCCTCCTTCCCCTCCCCCTCCTCCCTCTTCCCCCTCCCCTCCTCCCTCTTCCCCCTCCCCTCCTCCCTCCTCCCTCTTCCCCTCCCCTCTCTTCCCCCTCATCCATCCCCCCTTCCCCCTTCTCCCAACTCCTCTTCCCCCACTTCAAGCACTGTAGCTGCTGAGACCATCACATGAAAGCAGGTTGCCAAGAAGCTGAAACTTGAATTAAAATCCTTGCATATTACAGGAGTGCACCTGGCCGGTGGGTGGGGGTGTGGAATAAATGGAGGTGAGGCCCCCGTGGTCAGGGCCGGCTGCACCAATAGGTGCCTGTGATTGTGCCATTGGGGCTCTATTCTAGTGAGTTGAAAGTGGCCAGTGAACCGCCCCCTTTCCCTGCTGTATGTGGGATCTTGCTGTGTACCAATTGACTGCCAGCTTTGCAGATAGCAGTTATTCTGCTTCACCAGTAAATTGTTGGTTCTGTAGCACTTAGGGCTGTCCTGAGCATGTCATAACAGGCTACAGAAATGCAGAACATCTTGTGTTATCCAAAGGGATACGGGGCAAAGGCAGGTAAATGGAGTTAAGTCACACATCAGCCATTGAATAGCAGAACAGGCTCGAAGGGCTGAATGGCCTCCTCCTATTCCTATGTAAATGCAAATAATTTCTAAAAGTACCAGCACGCGAGTTGTTTTACATTCCGCAATGAAGTTCCACATAATTGTCCCTCCCCTAATCTCCCACCCATACCTAGAATTTACAAATCCAAAGGGAGAAAGCCACCAACTGCTGATGTTCTCCTTCAGCTTTATGGGAGTTATAAAAACACCTTTAGTCTCTTCAGAACGCACTATGTTGATTCTGTTGTGTGCATTACTAACGAGGGTAGGAGGAGATGGGGGAGGAGGGTAAGAACTGAGAAAACAGAAATTGCCTCCGTTCAATTTGCTGAGCTGCAGATGAAATCACGTTAACCCCTTTTAAAGGATGGACACGTGAAAATGGCAGTGAGCTAAACCTGCAGATGCTGAAGTGTTTCTGTAATCTGATTTTATGACTGCTGCAACTTTGACCCTGCGGACACAGCATTCAAAAGCTGGCCGGCAACATCGCACAGTTCACCGTTATGGTTCTCGGCTGCATCTTTGCCCTGATTTCCACAGCTCATTGAAAGCATTTGCCGTATAAAGACAGCATTACCCAGCATCAGCCGTGGTTCAGTGGGTAACCGCATTCTTTGACTGGTCAATTAATGCCCAATTACGGCCACTTTGGACAACTCTTTGCTTGGTTGCTCCCCACAGCTAAGTCCTAAAAACTTGTCCTTTCTAGGAATGATTAGATTAGAGATACAGCACTGAATGTATGAAGAAGAGGAATCGACGAGCAACTCCAAAAAGATGAATTTGTTCAGGTGTCAACTGTGACTTAGTGGGTAGCCTGTGGGTTCAAGGAATGAGCACCAAATCTCGGCTGGCACTCTAGTGCAGTACTGAGGGAGTGCTGCACTGTCTGCGGTGCTGCCATGGACGGCAGCAGATCAAAGAGAAGTTTTCACCACCGCCTTCTTGGGTAAGTCAAGAGGGACAATAAATGCTG